>NC_139036.1:10245169-10443306 GCF_964662115.1 Mustela nivalis
CTTCCTCTTACTAATGTAACAAATTGCTCTGACAGCTCTCTCAAGGTCTATTTACTCAACTAATATTTATTGAGCACTTACTCTGTGCTGCTAATAAAAATGGTGACCAACAGGGAGCTCCCTGCCCTCAGGGAGCTTCAAGTATTATGTGGAAGAGAGACAGTCAAGCAAAACAAAAACAAAAACGCACTGCCACCAGCTGTGGTAAGTGTGGTGAGGGAGAAACGCAGGACACCTCAAGAGGCTAGCCGGAAAATCTGATCTAAACTGCAAATCAAAAAATGTCTCCCTGGGAGTCAACTTTGGGAACAAAGTTAAAGGATAAGCAGGAATCACTCACTAATGTGGATTTCTGGTTAGAGGTGTTCACTAACAGATCCAAGGGTTCTGTGAACTTGCGTGAGGAAAAAAAATGCTCTCTTTATCTTCACTAACTTTGGGCTGAAATTTAGTTTGTCTTTAAATTATGAATGGAAACAATAAACCACAGTAGAATTAACAGCATGTGTGACTCAGACCAATAAAAACCACAGATATTTTTTACATTGTATTACACCTGGTGCAGGTATCACAAAATAGTGCTTATGCGCATCACGGCTTGGGAAGCAATCAGATAGGCCTCTAGATCTTATTATTTAATGCATTCATAAAGAAGCATATCACACAAAATCAGAAATTTCTCTTTTTAATGTTTTCATTATATCTCAATATAAGTAACTTTCTTTGTAATCTTATGTATTTTCTTTCAAGTATTTAAAAGCACTCATGGGACACCTGGGTGGCTCAGTCATTAAGCGTCTGATTTCACCTCAGGTCCTGATCCCAGGGTGCTGGAATCGAGCCCCGTGTCAGGCTCCTTGCTCAGCTGGAAGCCTGCGTCTCCTCCCATTCCCCCTTCTTGTGTTCCCTCTCTCGCTGTCTCTCTCTCTGTGTCAAATAAATTAAAAAGAAGAAGTAGAAGGAAGAGAAAAGGAGGAAGGGGGAGGAAGAGCAGGAGAAAGGAATGTTTATAAATAAATAAATAAATAAATAAATAAATAATTGTGCTTGGTAGCTTCATGAGATTGTGAAACCAGTGGCACAAAAAAGGTTAGGAATCCTGGGGTTAAGGTGATACAGCAGTGAGAACATTCCAGGACAAACCGGGGGCACAGAGCCCTAGGGAAGAAAGAAACATCTATGGATTTATGGGACTTAGTGACAGACCGGATAAGGAATAGGAAGAAGGGAAATCCTCCATCTCTTGTTTGCTCAGGTTAAACACCAGTGATTCGAGGCCCCAGGAAAGGGAGCTCAGATGGAAGTGCGACATCTTGAGGCCAGAAGGAATAGTGAGATTTCCCACAGGCTGAATGTGAGGTCCTTCAAGACAACTCGCTAAGTGAAACTGTCAAGCAGACAGGTCTGCCCGGGTGAGGACAAGCCTGGACTGGAGATCCAGGTCTGAGGGCCACATGGCTCATGGACAAGCAACTAAAATCAGAAGCACAGATGGTACTGATCAGGAAAGGAATACAGAAAAAAGGAAAAAAAGGAGGTTTCATACCAAAATTCATATTGTAGAAATGCTAATATTGAAAAGCTAAGGAAGAGGAGAGAGTTGGTGGTAAAACCGTAGGGCAGCCAGGGGTCTATTTTACTGGCATTTTCAAACACCACCTCTTAGAATATTTTCAAACTCCTTTCCCATTTTCCCATTCTTTACTTTTCTGTTTTGATCACTAGATTATTTTCAAAATTTCTCTCTGGTTTATTGTTTTGTTTTTGAACCTTCTGGACCTCTAATTTTTAAAAAACCTTTATTCTACTGTTTTTCCTCTAAGTTCAGCCTTAGACACATTCTGAAAGTTTCAGTGTAGGTAATCATCACCACGAATGTATAAATAATCTGTATTTATAGTCTATTTCCTGTTTAAGCCACGAGCTTTCAGCAGGTTGGCTTTTATTTGTAATTTGGATTTTGAAAAGCATTTTTTTTGTTTTTAGCTTTTAGTTTTACTGCACTAGACTAGAAAATAGAGCTTTTCTGAGGAACGTACTTGGGTCTTCTTCACAGTGATACTTAATCAACTTTTTTAAGTGCTCCACAGGAGCGGAACAGGAAGGTAGTCTCCGTATGTAAAAAGTTCCACAATATTGCTATTGTGTTGACCTCCTCATTTCATTCAGATCCTTTAGACCTTATTTATTTTTGTTGCTTTGATCTGTTAGATTCACAATAAGTTTTTCCCACCTTATCCTAGTGCCTCTAATAGTTTTTCCCCCATACATGATCTGAAGGAATGTCATTCTGTGAATGGTCCTCAATGTGATTCATAAGATGACCTTCTTTGTTCCCTTAAGTATTATCTTACTTTCTATTTTGTCTGATAATATTACAATGCGAGGTTTCTTTCTGTTTCTATCAGGCTGATATTATCTGTGTCCTTTTACTTTTTCTAATGCTGCCATTTTGTTTCGATCTTTTAGTTGGGACTTAAGATTTTAAGACGTTATTTATTTATCTGTCAGAAAGAGAGCACAACCAGGGGGAGCAGCAGGCACAGCAGGCAGAGGGAGAAGCAGGCTCCCTGCTGAGCAAGGAGCCCAATGTGGGACTTGATCCCAGTACCATGAGATCATGACCTGAGCTGAAGGCAGAAGCTTAACTGACTGAGCCACCCAGGCATCCTAGGACTTTTGATTTTTTACCCAATCTTCAAACTGTTATCTTTAAAAAGAGATTTTAATCAAATTACATTTACTGTTATAACTAATTTGCTCCTACTTCCATCACCTTGTACTATGCCTTGTGATATTTAAACTTACTTTGTTTTCCTTCTCTTGCTATGTGAACCATGCTTTCATTGCTATCCTCTCCAACACTGTGGGAGACACACAACTTACTTTTAAATTTTACTAAGTATTATTAAAGTTCTAAAACCATTTTTTAACCTCTTTTACACATTCAGAAAAGGAATAAAACAAAAGCCCCATAGAAGCTATAACATTTAAAATTTTTTTAGTATTTTTATCTTTGGGGCACCTGGGTGGCTCAGTCCTTAAGGTTCTGCTTTCAGCTCACATCATGATCTCAGGGTCCTGGGATCAAGCCCCACTAGGGCTTCCTGCTCTGTGGGAGGCCTGCTTCTCCCTCTCCCACCCCCCCTGTTTGTTTCTGTCTCTTACTGTCTCTCTCTGTCAATAAATAAAATCTTTAAAAAATATATATGTATTTTTATCTTTCATTTGTCTCTTTTATAAGTTAAAATAAAATAGTAATAAAATTAAAAATAAATCTCCTTCTGCCAAATGCACTGAGATTTATAATGATTATGATGTATCTCTATTCTAACAAGGTTCTGAACTGGATCTACCTCTTTTACCAAATCCATTTAACAATCTCCCTATTCTTGACCTCTTCATTCTGCATTGTATCTCAATGACTGGGATACCTCCAAGTAATTCTGTCACAGATAAAAGAGTGACACTTTATAAGCCCTTTTTTAGGAAGGAAGGAAGGAAAGAAGGATAAGTTTATTAGAAAATATATTTTTGGGCCACATGTTTTAAAACCCTAAGCCCAGAAGGATTTAATTATATTGTTAAGAACTGGGAAATGACCAGGAAAACCAACCAAAGGCCCTGTTCTATTTGGCTAAACAGAAATTACATAATAACAAAAATGCACATTCCTCAAAACAAAATTGTGACCAGGATACAGTAAACACTACAGAGCATAGAGCAACAAAAGAAATTCAAAGAAATGCAAACCAAAGACGGTACAAAAGAAAAGCCGGGGCGCACCTGAGTGACTCAGTGGGCTAAGCGTCTGCCTTCAGCTCAGGTCATGATCCCAGGGTCCTGGGATCAAGCCCCACATTGGGCTCTCTGCTCAGCGGGAAGCGTGTTTCTCCCTCTCCCACTCCCCCTACTTGTGTTCTCTCTCTCACTGTGTGTGTCTCTGTCAAATAAATGACTAAAATCTTTCTCTAAAAAAAAAAAAAGCCGAAATAAAAGAAATCTTTATTAAAATCCTCATTCTCCGTGTTTTGCGGCCTGTGGAAGCTGACAACCACCAAGACAGCCACTTCTGGTGTCTGAAAGAATCAGGAGGTCTAAAATGGCAGGGCTGGTGGCTGCAAATGGATCTATAACATCTTCCTGGTCTCTGAATCAATACACATGTCTCTGAAATCCCAAAATTAGCTTTGGCCTTTGTTGTTGTTGTTATCTTTGACTTTTTTCCCCACCACTTTACTATGAAAATTTCCAAAAATAGAACAGTCAAATTTTACAGTGACCACCCACATACCTACCACTAGAGTCTACATTTAATATTTTACTAGTTACTTTAACATACCTCCACCTATTGAGGTACCTGTCTATTCACCCATCTTCCTACCTATCACTGTATTTGAGTTTAAAGCCATTTCTTACTACTTCCTATCCCTTCCAACAGGGTTTCTCCACCTCAGCGCTATGGATATTTGAGGCCAGATAATTCTTTGTTGAAGGGACTGTCCTGTGCATCTTAACATGTTTAGCAGCATCCCTGGCCTCTACCCACGAGATGTCAACAAAGCACCTCCCCCAACCCCAGCTGTGACAATCAAAAATGTCTTCAGACATGGATAAACGTCCTCTGGGGGATAAAATTGGTCCTGGCTGAGAAACACCTCCCTAAAACACACAGCAGCCTTTGCAAAGGGTGCGCATTCCTTAAGAATTTGTGCGTGATCTATCCTGGGCCCTTACCCAGAAATCACACACAGTACACCTACAGGTGTGGTCTGAATGAGAAGCAGTATACAGACTTTGCGGCTGCTAGTCACATTCTGTCTGTTTAATTTTAAAGCTGACGTAGTCTGACATAGGCACAGACAAGTCACCAATATAATAACCCACATGTGATCTGATGATATTAACACAAAATGAGGGCTAAGGTAGACAACAAAAAGACACATTAACACAAATCCAAATTGCTAAGGGTCATTTTTTTCCCCACAGTTCATGCATCATTCAATCTTATCGTATCAAACACAATTAAAATAAAAACGATGGAACCTACCTTGACTGCCCAAAAGTCACATGACAACAACAAGATAATTGTCACCATACAGGCAATAAAGCTGCTGCTGAACAATTCACAGAGAAGATAGACTACAATTGCACTGACGCGAAAGAATAAATGGAAAAATGATGCCACTGGGTGTCTGAAAACCAAAACATAACAAAAGAAATGCAATTACATTTCACCACAGGTACTGCAGACAGAGATGAACAACGTTTCAGCCATAACATAACCATGCAGAGTTTTGTCAAAACAAAAGAGATGACTGGAGGAAGAAGCAAATCGCCTACTTTTCTGTGTTTGTAAGTCCCCTTTTTGACTAGGCTCTGCTGTCACAGAAAATACACTAAGGAACCAGGACTTTAACATCTCACTGAATATAAACTTTCACAAAACATATAATGAGAAACTTTGCCAAGCTTGGAAAATTAAGGAAACTATACTCTTGGGATTAAATCCTATTTTCACATAAAAAACTAATTCGGGAGTGCCTGGCTGGCTCAGTCAGAAGAGCATGTGACTCTTGATCTTGGGGTCATGAATCCAAGCCCCTTGTTAGGCGCAGAGATTACTTAAAAAATAAAAATAAAAAGAATTCCTGGGCCCTCAGAAATCACTTCAGGCTTTAAGGCAAAGTAACTATCAGGTAGACTTGTTTTTGCTTTTTTAACAGCTTTATTGAGGTATAATCCACATACCATACGATCATATATTTAAAGTCTATACACCAGTGGTTTTTTTGGTATATTCACAGAACAGTACAATCATCACCACAATCACATTTAGGACTTCTTCATTACCCCCAAAGGCAACTGTACCCACAGGCAGTCCCTCTTCATCCACCCCGAACCCTACTCCTCTCCAGCCATCAGCCATCACTCATGTCCCGCTGTCTCTACAGATTTGCCTATTGTGGACATTTCACATAGATGAAATCATACAATATGCGGTCTTTTGTGCCTGGCATCTCTCACTCAGCATGCTTTCAAAGGTCAGGTGGAATTTGATTGCAGTAAGTGACTTTCTTTAGAGGGAACTAAATTTGGAATAGAAATGTCTGGCTTGACATGTTCATGTTATTATATAGATAAAAGATGTGATTCTGAAATTCACACAATAAATCAAAACAGAACAGGTCTACAGAAACTAAAGAAATGGTGTGTTTCTATTTCTATGGCACAGCTTGAAGTACAAACACCAGTGTTCACAAAAATGGATTCACAGATATGAAAACTCGGCACCAAGTACAATTCCATAGGCCAGTTATACTCAAAGAAAATCTGAAATGTCCTCTTTGTCTCAGACCAAAGCTCAAACGAGCCATGTCCACTACTCACAAGTATGTAACCACCACTCTGCCCTGAATCCATAGGCTGGCTCCGGCCTACACACTGAACAGCCCCGGGTACTCACACACTCTTACGTCTTCCTACCTGATCTTGGATTTTTTTGGTCTGTTAGTTGTCTCCTCTTCCGCATCAAACAGGGAAACATCCTCGGTGTCATCATTACTGTCCTAGCAGGAAAATTGAATATCCATGAAGTAAGATGAAATTCGGTACTCGCGTGCCTCCTACACACAAGGCAGCGCGCTAGTCCAAATGGTGGACAAAAGACAGACATGGTCACGGACATTGGAGGATTGACAAGCTAGGGAGAGGGCACCCCGGGATCACCTGGCAACTAGCCATCGCTCCCCCGCTGCTGAGCCCCATAAGAAACCCCTGGGGTATCAACGATGCTCCCGCAAACTTCCCCCGTGCACTCTTGGCTGCTCTCTCACCAGTCGCAGAGAAAGCAGAGACCATTGTGGGACACACCTGATGCTTTTGGCTCCTTCACGAAATCACCTGCCTGCACCCTTGTTTCCCTGAACTCTTCTCACCATTTGTATCTCACTCTATCCATGGTGAAAGCAACTGTTGGGCTTGGAATCTCTTCTTTTCCTGCCTCCTCGGGGGGGTTCCTCCATCAATTTCCCCTTCACTTACACTTTCTTGTATCTGCGGTCTTTCTACTGCATCTTTCCAATCAGCAAATGAACTTTTTCAGAGATCATTTATTGCTTGAAAAAGATGTTTTAAAAATCCTGATCCTGATGTCCACAATAGCCATAATATGGGAAGAGCCCAGATGTCCATCAACTGATGAATGGTTAAAGCTGTGGGGTGTGTATGTACGTGTACACACACACACACACACACACACACACACAATATTACTCAGCCATCAAAAAGAATGAAATCTTGCCATTTGCAACAATGTGTACTGAGCTAAAAGGTATTGTGCTAAGCGAAATAAGTCAGAGGAAGACAATTATCATATGATCTCACTCATATGTGGAATTTAAGAAATAAAACAGATGAACACAGGAACGGGAAAAAAAAATAAGTCAAAAACAAAGAGGAAGAGTCCCTGGGTGGCTCAGTCAGTTAAGCAAGCATCTGCCTTTGGCTCAGGTCATGATCCCAGGGTCCTGGGACTGAGTCCCACATAGCTCTCCCTGCCTAGGAGGGAGTTTGCATCTCCCTCTGCCTATGCCTCTCCACACTGTACATGCACGTGCACTCTTTCTCTCTGTCAAATAAATAAATAAATAGAATGTTGAAAGAAGAGAGAGAAGCAAACCATAAAAGACTTTTTAACTACAGGAAACAAACTGAGGATTGCTGAAGGGGAGGTGGAGGGATGAGGTAAATGGATGACGGACATTAGGGAGGGCACGTGATATAATGAGCACTGGTGTTACATGCAACTCATGAACCACTGAATTCTACCTCTGAAACTAGTAATACTGTATATGTTAATTAAATTGCATTTAAATTTAAAAAAAAAACCCTGATCCTGAACCTCCCCTTCCATCTTTCGCTCTCCTCCCTCAACATTCCTCCCTTTCATAGCCTGAGATTGGAAGGGTGGCTCACATCTCAACTCACCATTTCAGCCTCAACCACAACAAACCTTCCTTGACACCAGGCCCAGGGCCAACCACCCACCACTCACCTGCCCTTACCTCATCCCTGCCCAATTCCGGACCCTCATGTACCCACAGAGCCATTCTTCTAACAGGAAGGTCATACCATGTCATTCCCCTCTGCAAATGTTTTCAACAGCTCTCCTACATGTATCAGGTAAAACTTAACTCCTCCATGTACAGTACAAGACACGTCATGATCTTCTGACTCTCCCACCGGGCAGTGCCACAACACTGCTATGACATGTTCTCTGAAAACACCATGGCTTCCCATCTGTCTGCCTCTCGTGTTTGTTCCCTGTCCAGAAAGCTCTTCCCTTCTCCATCCCCTACAAAGTTCACCATCAGGCAACACCAGATCTAGCTTTCAAATTTCAGATAAAATACTGAAAGAGCTGAGACACTCTCCCTGCAACCCCTAGGCCTCCCACTTCCCATGTTCCCTGAGCACCAGGACGAATGTCCACTTGCACAACTATGTCAGGGTATCTTCAGGTCTCCAAGGACTACCTCCATCTAGACTCCAAACCACTAGAGAGCAGGGAGTGTCACTGCATTGTAGTAGTGTCCAGCAGAGCACGCGGCCAGGCAGTACAATATTTATCTAAGGCATGAGCAAATGCACAAAGGAAGCAACTGCAGGCTGTGATCAGAGTTGGGAGAAATACAAGTGCAAATGGGAGCACAGGGTTCTGGAGGAGAGTGTCTGCGCTGGGTGTGGACAGAGCAAGGAGGCCTCCTGCTCAGTCCAGTCCCTTGACGAGGTAGATTTTCAAAGGCAGAGAGTGGAAACACACACGTATGTGCAGGGAATGGCCAAGGAGCCCAGAGACGCAGTGTGTGAGCTAAAGGTGTGTGATATGTGACATATCTAAAGATGCAGATGTGTGCGCTGAAGCTTTAAAAGGAAAATGGGGGTGCCTGGGTGGCTCAGTGGGTTAAAGCCTCTGCCCTCGGCTCAGATCATGATCCTAGGGTGCTGGGATCGAGCCCTGCATCGGGCTCTCCACTCAGTGGGGAGCCTGCTTCCTCCTCTCTCTCTGCCTGCCTCTCCGCCTACCTGTGATCTCTGTCAATTAAATTTAAAAAAAAAAAATCTTTAAAAAAAAAAAAGACCAGTGGTTCTCAACTTTTTAGTTTACAGGCTGGAATTGCCTGGGGTGCTTTCAAAAAGAAAAAAAAAATCCTGATGCCTGGGTCCCCTTGAATTACAAGATTCAGATGTAACTGGTCTGGAGTGTGGTCTATGTATCTGGATTTTTTTAAGCCCCCAGATGATAATAATCTGCAGACAAAATTGAGATCCACTGTATGATCCAACGGACTAAAAAACTGAGACTTCTGCCCTTGATCCCAACAGTCCAATCTATACCCAGCAGCCAGGGTGACCGTTCCCACTTAAATCATATCATCCTCCTACTGAAAACACAGAGGACTTTGACTGAAAAACTGACTCCCTACCTGGACCCATCATGATCTGGTCCTGCCCACCTAGAGGACCTTATCTCAGGCTGTTTACTTTGCCTTCTGGAACTGTGATGGACTGAATAATGCTTCCTCTCCCTCCTGCCAAAGACATCCTGGTTCTAATGACTGGCACTTGTAAATATGTAAATTTACTTAGCAAAAAGATTTTTTGCATATGCGATCGAATTAAGGATCTTGAGAGGGGAAGAACATCCTATTCTGTTGGGCCCAGTTACATCATTACATTGGTCCTTATAGAGGAACACAAGAGGATCAGAGAGGGCACTGAGATCCTATAAAGCAGAAGATATCAGAGATAAATAGATTTGAAGATGCTGTGCTGCTGACTTTGAAGCTTGAGAAGACCATCAGCCAAGGAACGCAGATGGCCTCTAAAAGCTGGTGAAGGCAAAGACGAATCTAAGACTCTCCCCTAAAGCCTCCAGAAGAAACACAGCCCAGCCAATACCTTGATGTTAGTTAGCCCTTATGACGCATTTTGGACTTGTGACCCAAACTGTGACATGATAAATTTGTATGAAACCACTTAATTTATGGTAATCTACAGCAAAAGGAAAACTATACAGTATCTAAGCACCTGCCAGACTAGTCTCTTTTAGTTTCTTAAACATACCAAACTTGTACCCCACTGGGTCCTTTTACATTTGTTCTATCTAGAACAATCTTTCCTCTCACCCTGTTCTTTGAAGGACTGCCTTATTCTCATTAAATACTGAGTGCCAGGCACGGTTTTAAGTGGTACAGCCTGAAACAAAAAGACAAATAGTTCTGCACTTCTGGAGATGCATTTACTAAGATAGGGAAGGCTATGGGCACAATATCTGGGTGAAATCTGGAGTCTGATTTTGGACATTTAAGCTGAAGATGCTGGCTTAAGGACTTTTTTTTTTTATTTTTTTAACTGAAAAGGGTAACCGTTAGTGTGTTCTGCGCATGAGACTATCACATTCCGGGGCACCTGGGTGGCTCAGTGGGTTAAAGCCTCTGCCTTCGGCTCAGGTCATGATCCCAGGGTCCCGGAATCGAGTCCCACATCGGCCTCTCTGCTCAGCAGGGAGCCTGCTTCCTCCTCTCCCTCTGCCTGCCTCTCTGCCTACTTGTAATCTCTGTCTGTCAAATAAATAATTAATTAATTAGATTTTTAAAAAGACCATCATATTCCAATTTAGGTGTTAAAAGGAAAATTCTGACTACTATATGGAAATTCTGGAAGGGAAAGGGAAAGATAAAGGCACAAAGCTGTAAGGATGGTTTGGGTGGCTAATCCAATAATGGAGCCAAGAAGTCATGGTGTGGTCTAGTGTGGACACAGTGCGGGTGGTGAAACACATCCAGATTCCAAATGCATTTTAAAGTATCAATGAGGGGCACCTGGGTGGCTCAGTCAGTTAAGCGTCTGCCTTTGGCTCAGGTCACCAACCCAGGGTCTAGGGATCGAGCCCCGCACTGGGCTCCCTGCTCAGTGGGGAGTCTGCCTCTCCCCCTGCTCATGCTTGGGTGTGTGCACGCGCTCTCTCTCGCTCTCTCTCTCTCTCAAATAAATAAATAAATAAAATCTTTAAAAAATAAAAGTAGGAATGACAGATTTTGCTAATAGGCTGAATATGGGGTAAGAGAAAACAAGTTAAGGAAGATTCCAAAATTTTCACCCTGAACAGCTAAAAGTGCAGGCACCAAGACAGACTCTGAGCACACCAATATCTATAGATCAAAAAGATGAGAAGGAATAAGCACTGGGGTTGAAAAGGAAGTGCTCAGGAGTAGGAGCTGAACCAGGAGGTGGTGTCCTGGAAGCCAAGTGAAGAAAGTGTTTCCAGGAGGAAGATCAGATCAACTGTGTGAAATGCTGCTCACAAGTAGGATGAAAACCAGAGACCACTGTCTTTCGAGCGAATCATCAGTGACCACATTAACAGCAGTTTCAAGATGGCAGAGGGAAGTAGGAGAAAACCAGACTAGACTGGACACAAGAGAGAACACAAGTAAGAGACAAGTATAAATAAATCTTAAGGAACAAAAAATGGGGGGGGAAAGTTGAAAGGGTACATAGAATGAAGTTTTTCAAGACAAGACATTAAAGCACATTTACATGTTAACTTAAACAAGCTTTTTTTTAAAAGATTTTATTTATTTATTTGACACACCAGAGAGAGAGATCACAAGAAGGCAGAGAGGCAGGCAGAGAGAGAGAGGAGGAAGCAGGCTCTCCAAGAGCCAAGAGCCCAATGCGGGACTCAATCCCAGGACCCTGAGATCATGACCTGAGCCGAAGTCAGAGGTTTAACCCACTGAGCCAGCAGGGCGCCTTTTTTTTTTTTTTTTTTTTAAGTGGGCTCCACCCAGCAGAACCCAACTCAGGACTCTGAGATTAAGACCTGAGCTGAGATCAAGGGTCAGACGCTTAAGCAAATGAGCCACCCAGGTGCCCCTAAAGCTTTTAAAAATGGAAAAACAAACAAACAAACAAACAAACACCTGATGCAGAAGAGCAAGGGGAGAATTGCTGGAGTACTGCCTTCCAGCGGACCAGAGTGCACACATAGAGGGCATGGCCTAAGGATAGAGCACAGACAGGAAAAAGAAGGCAGAGTCTATGGGAGATCATGAGCACAGATGCAGGAGGCAGATGGTGTGAAATTCTCTTCTGATGCCTTCCACTTTTCCGGTGACATGAGAATTAGAGGACAAGGGGGGAAATGTGGAAGGTCTGAAGAATGAGAAATCTCAGGAGCGGCCCAGAAGGGAGGGTGAGGAGCTTATGGGACTGTGGTGCAGCATTAAGAGACCGCGCATGTGAGGTTCACGGTCACACACTTAAAGTGGGAACAGTCAGTACGGTTGCGTGGTGCCCTTCAGCCTGGGTGCAGGTTCTGAAAGCCGCATCTAACCATCATTGGAACTTCTCCACTCAAGCGACCTCCTCAGTGGTCTTTCCTGATCATCAATTCTAAAGGTGTCCTACTTCTCAAATTCTTGCTATGACATCACTATGTTGTCGTTATCTTTACCGAACTCCGCACCCCAACGCATCCACAAGCCCCCAACCCCCGGCACCATAAACCTGTCTGAATCGTTCACAACCCTATCCCAAGGCCCAGAACGGGGAGTGCCTGGGCCACAGCAATCCCTCAGTAACAACAACAAAAAAAATACCTATACCCTTGAGGGAAAGTGCACTATAAACAGTAAAAAGGTTTTAACACGGGAAGGGATTAAATTTGTCGTACTCATCGCTGGTCGTCAACCTGTAAACTGTAATTAATTCTAAGGGGACAGACGTGATCGCCGAAGTGATAAGCAATCACCACTAGAGTCACTTCGGCAACGGACACTTGAATGCTAGGGCCCTGGCGGGGTCTCCTACTCCCACAGGATCGCGGTGCACCCCTCAGAGTCCCCGACCGCCTGGGGAAAGCCAGACCGCCAGCAACTTCACTTTCCGCAGCACAGCGCCCGAGCGACTCAGCGCCCCGCGTCGGCTGGCACTGCGCTCTGCACACACCCGTGCACACCCTGCACACCTGCGCTGTGCCTCCGACGCGCAGCCTGCCATGCTCCGCCTCCACAAAAGGTCTCCGGGCTGCAGGCGGCGCTCCCCAGACAGCCGCCCGCGGCCCTCCGCCCACACGCGCCCCCCCCCCGCCCCCGGGCTCAGTCGGCTAGTGGGGCCGCGGGTACAACGGCCCTGAGCCGCCAGACTCGCACTCCTCGGACCCCGCGGACCCGGCGCCCAGCCACACCCACCCTCACAGAGCGCCCCCAGACCCTCACCTGCTGCAACATGACGGCCCTACGCCGGACCCACTTCCGGGAGCCACGTCAGCGTCGCGGCTGACGTGACCTGGTCGCCACAGGAGGGGAGGAGCAAAGCACAAGCCCAGCCCACTCCCACTTCCGCTTCCAGGTGCTTCGCGGAAGGCGGAGGGAGAAACGGGGGGGCGGGACGAGCTCGGGGCGGAGCGCGAGGAAGGCTGGCGTCCTGACGGCGTGGCGAGCTCGGGACGGAGCGGGAGGGCTAACAGCGGCCCCGGAACGGAGCGAGCATGTGGGCGGGGTTTCCGGGGTGGGACGCACTCAGAGGGCGGGGCGAACTCGGGGACGAGGCAAGCGCCAGGGTGGTGGGCGGTTCGGGGGTGGGGCGACGTGTAAGCGGGGCGTCCGGGGCGGGGCGGGCGGCCCAGGGGCGTGGCGGGGGCGGGCCTGGGCTAGTGCGTTTAGTGGGCAGGAAGCGCGGACTGGTCCAAGCTGGAACCAAAGACAGGCTCGCTTCTAACAGCATCAGCAACGCTCCCCTACGCTCGGTCAACTTCAGGGTGAAAGCTTTGTGGTTTGGCACGTGGGGATGTGGTTACTCGCATTGGTATACCCGAGAGAGCGAGGGGTGTGGGGAACGGGCCTTACTATAATACAGTTGCATTTTGTTTGAATGTTTTACAACATGTGTACCTGCATTATTTTATGTGTACCTTAAAGTACAGAAGCAACTTCGCTTCTATAATTCACATTATTTTATGTGTACCTTAAATTATAGAAGCAACTTCGCTCTTGCGAAGAGGTGGAAGGGCATTAAGAAGAAACCAGGCAGAGGACTGTATACGATGGAGAGTTCTGTGTTGTTGTTTTTTTTAAGATTTTATTTATTTGACCGACAGAGATCACAAGTAGGCAGAGAGGCAGGGAGAGAGAGATGGGGAGGGAAGCAGGCTCCCTGCTGAGCAGAGAGCTCATGTGGAGCTTGATCCCAGGACCCTGAGATCATGACCTGGGCGAAGGCAGAGGCTTAATCTACTGAGGCACCCAGGCGCTCCGCAATGAAGAGTTTTATCGTGGGAGGAAAACAGGCCAGGAAACAGGAATAGAGGTTGAGAGCATGGGTTTGAGTCCCCAGTTTTCCAGGTACCCAGCTAACCTCAATGTACGTCTTCCCTCAGTTGTAAAGTGGGGATGCTCATGGTATCTGAACAGGTTCAGTGTGCTTAGTAAATAGTGAATGTAATTCTTACTACTGTTTTTAAGTTTAATCGCTGGAGATGTCATTTTGCTCCGTGAAGGACCTGACATTCAGGGACCTCATATCCTCTTTGAAACTGTGATTATAACAATGTGACCGTAGCAATATCCTGTCTGCCTGGCCCACATCAGAGGGCTGTTGGGAGACTCACGGAATAATGTGTGTTAGCACATTTCCTTCATTGAGGGGATCCTTTCCATAGAAATCACAATTTTTACATGGCTGTTTACTAGTGCTGCGTTAACTCTTTTTTTAGGATTTTATTTATTTATTTGAGACAGAGTGAGTGAATGGGAGGGAGAGTGAGAAAGACTCTGAAGCCAACCCCACACTGAGCCCAGAGCCAACCTGGGCTCCTTCAGATCTTCCTGAGTTTAATTAATTTGCTAGAGGGGTTCACAGAACTCAGGGAAACTTACATGTACCAGTTTATTTAAAGATTCAGATGAACAACCAGATACAGACACAAAGAGCCAGGTCTGGGAGGGTCCATGGCGTTGGGGTACCTCACCCAGTACATGGATGTCTTCACTAACCTGGAAGCTCTCTGAATCCCATGATATTGAGTTTTTATAGAAGTTTCATCACGTAGGCATGAGGGATCATTAACTCTATTTCCAGCCCCCCTCTCTCCTCTTTGGAGGATTGGGGGAGCCATCCAGGAGCCCACTTTGAGTCCCCTCATTAAAACAAAAGATGCGCCTATGTTTCTATCAGTTAGAAATTTATAAGGATTTCAGAAACTCTATGCCAGGAACTAGGGGAAGAGACCAATATACATTTTCTATTATCCTACACCATCTGATGTTCATGCTGAACCACCGAGGAGAAGCTACCCCTTTGGATAGGACTTGAGCTCTCCAATGGGCTATAACTCCCATAGTGTGCGACACCCTTTTCAATTACCTGCCTGGTCCCTGACACCATCCTTGGAAGGTCTGGGTGGAAACATCAACACACTTGATATTAGTGTCCCTCTTTTTTTTTTTTTTAAAGATTTTATTTATTTGACAGACAGAGATCACAAGTAGGCAGAGAGGCAGGCAGAGAGAGAGGAAGGAAAGCAGGCTCCTTGCTGAGCAGAGAGTCGGATGTGGGGCTCGATCCCAGCACCCTGGGACCATGGGACCATGACCTGAGCCGAAGGCAGAGGCTTTAACCCACTGAGCCACCCAGGTGCCCCATATTAGTGTCCCTCTTTGAAGAAAAGATGAATATGGTCAATTCTGTTCCATAGACGTTAGCCCTGAGAAGGAAAAGAACACATAATGTTCTCAAATGCAATAGGTCTCCTTTTAGATTCTTAACTGAAGGGGTGCCTGGGTGACTCAGTTGTTAAGCGACTGCCTTCGGCTGAGGTCACGATCCCAGGGTTCTAGGATGGCACCCCACATCAGGCTCCATGCTCAGCGGGATGCCTGCTTCTCCCTCTCCTACTCTCCCTGCTTGTGTTCCCTCTCTCGCCGTGTCTCTGTCAAATAAATAAATAACATCTTTAAAAAAAAAATAGATTCTTAAGTCATTGAGTTTCATCAGGCTTCTGTGCGAAAATACCAGGGAATTCCAGTGCATTCTTATGATACAATCCCATCAGTTCATTTGCTACCAGAACGATGGCACTAAATTGGTGGTGATGAGTGGTATCTAATTTCCAAAGGTCACTTTCCCATCACCCACCTGAAGCTGGATTTTCATAAGTTTCATTAACTGGTTACCAGTAGGACTACAGATGCCAGTCTCTCCCAGCAACACCCCCCTCCCTGCCTCTGTTTTCTTGATTTGATCTTACCAGTCTTTTGGCTTATAGGAAGATGATTAAGACCTCCCACATGGCCAAGGGACAATCCAAAATAAACAAACAAACAAGCAAAACAAAAAGGACAAACACCAACATCCACTTGGGTTCTCTGTTTATTGTAAGATGTTCATTTCCCAAAGCTGGTTCAGATAAATACGTTTTGTCCAAGTTCAGGGGCTGCTGTCTTCCCTTGCTTCATGAAATGATCGATCGGCAGGCCTTTGATCTTCCTGATCCAGGCAGCTCTGCTGGCTTTTTCTGGACTGACCACGTCTCTGGGCTTTCTGGCCTGGAACTCCTTCATTTTGGCCTCCCTGTACTCCTTCTCCTCCTTTACGGTCAACAACATGAACCCGGTGTTCATTCTAAAGGGATCAAGGGTCGTGTAGAAGCGAGGTCGATCTTTCTTGATGGACTTGGTTCTCGTGCCCACGGGGGGAGCCAGCATGCGGTTTGGTTTAATGACCTGCAGGCTGGTTAAAGGGCTACAGCTACGCACTGTCCCGCCGATGGGGCCGGTCGCTTGGTCTTCTCCCTTAAGGCCACCAGCGAATCTGGGGTAGACGATCACAGGCTGGGGTATGGTGGACTGGACTTGGGGACTGTGCAAAGAGTTCTTCAGATTGGGCTGCAGTTTCTGGATCTCCAGGGGAATACTGGTTTGCTTCACGTCGATGAGTGGGTTGCTATGTCGCAACCTATTAACTGCCTGTTGGACTGATATTCCTTTGAAATTCAGGACCTTCCTTGGGTGTGAAATTGAAGGTCCCCAGGCATCAATGACTTGGGTTCGGGGCCTCTGGGGATAGGCAAACTCCCCTGACTTATGGGCCCGCTGCAGGGCATTCACCGTGAGAAGGAACTGGTCGGGCGACATGGGGATTTGCCAGCGCTTTTTCTTTGAGTGCCTGATCAAGTCTCCAGGTGGAACTTTCTCCTCGTCCTCTGGGTTTTCAAAAATGAAAAGAAAACAAAAGCAAGTCAGAGTGTGCCATGAAAACTGGTAAGTAGTTATGCATGAAAGTTAAACCCCATTCTTTTTTTTTTTAAAGGTTTTATTTATTTTTCTTAAAAAAAGAAAGAAAGTCGAGTTTGAGGGAACACACCTCAACATAACAAAGGCCATATATGACAAACCCATAGCTAACATCATACTCAATGGTCACACACACACAGAGGAATATTACACAGCCGTAAAAAGGATGAGATCATGCCATTTGGAACAACACAGTAGACCTGGAGGGTATTATGCTAAGTGCAATAAGTCAGACCAAGAAAGACAAATACATCATCTCACTCATAAGTGGAATCTTTAAAAAAATGAATAAACAAATTAAAAAATCGACCTATAAATACAGAGCACAAACAGATGGTTGCCAGAAGGAAGGTGATGGGGGCTGAGCAAAATGGGTAAAGGGAAGTAGGAGACACAGGCTTCCAGTAAGGAAATGAATAAAACATGGGAATAAAAGGCATAGCATAAGGAATGCAGTCAATGATACTGTAATAGGGATATATATGGGGACACATGGCAGCTAGACTTGTAAACACACTATAATGTATAAACTTGTCAAATCATTGTGTTGTACATCTGAAACTGTTGACCTGTGTGTCAAATTTTTTAAAAAAGGAATTGTGATGACTCATTGTTCATTAAGATGTCTTTTTTCGTATAATAATGTATTGTGAATCTCTTTCCAAGTCACCGTAGGTGGGTCCTCATGATACAATTTTTAGCTATTAGATAATATTCCACAGTATGAATTTTTCCATATTGACTTAGTCATTGCCCGCTGGTGGACATTTCATTAGTGATCAACTTAAAAAAAATGCAAATATCATTTTTACTTATCATATAAGCAAGCACAAAATGATTGGATAACACATATTTGGGCATGGGTAGAGTAGGAGCTCTACGCATTGTTGGTGGGACTATAAATTGATATATCATTTTTTAAGGGTGACTATGGTAATATCTTTCTAAACTTCTTAAATTTTTATTTGTTTATTTTTTAAGTAACCCTCTCAAGGTGGGGCTTGAACTCATGATCCTGAGATCAAGACCTGAGCTGAGATCAATAGTCAGATGCTTAACCAATGGAGCCACCGAGGCATCCATCTAATTTTTTTTTAATCCAAAGAAAATTTATCAGTTATGCTAGTGTCCTCCTCTTTTTTTATTATTTAAAACATTTTTAATTCCAGTATACTGAATATACAATTTATATTAGCTTCAGGTGTATAATACAGTGATTCTGTACTTTCCCCAGTGCTCATCACGTACCCTTGACCTATTTTACACACCCCCCACCTGGTGTCCATCAGTTTGTTCTCTACAGTTAAGGGTCTGTCTGTTTTTTTGGTCTTTTTTTTCTTTGTTCCATTTGTTTCATTTCTCAAATTCCACATAGGAGTGAAATCATACAACATCCGTCTTTCTCTTTTATTTCACTTAGCATTATATCCCTTAGATCCATCCATGTGGTTGCAAATGGAAAGGTTTCATTCCCTTTTCATGACTGAGTAATATTCCTCTCTCTCTCTCTCTCTCTCTCTCTCTCTCTGTCTCTGTGTGTGTGTGTGTACACCACCTCTTTTTTTTCCAATTTTTTAAAATTTTATTTATTTATTTGAGAGAAAGCATGAGTGGGAAGGGCAGAAGGAGAGAGAACCTGAAGCAGACTCTGCATAGAGTCCCAACACAGGGCTAGATCTCATGATCCTGAGATCACAACATGAGTCAAAGCCAAGAGCCAGCCACTTACCCAACTGAGCCATCCAGGTGCCTTATTATCTTCCAGATTTTTAAAGGCGTTTTGGCTCAGCAATGCAACTCCTAAGACTTTACCCTACAGGCATATTGATACAGGTACATAAACATAGGTATATTCAAGGATTCCTATTGTTAGTACAGCCCTTTTAAAACTTAACTGTTTCACCCTCACCCTGAAGCTGGTCTCTCCAGGGAGTTTGATTCAAAGAACCACTATTATATTAGCCAAAAAATATTGGAAAGGCATTTTAAATCTATACCAAAATCTCTCTCAAAAACAACAAAGGGACACCCTATTCATGATGACACACCAGTCCAAGAAATGAGAAGTTTCAGTGGCCTGACATGGGAGGCAGGCTGTGAGCCCCAAACCAGAAAGGCACCTCTTACAAAGGTGTTCGTGCTGTGGCCTCAAGTTAATAAGGGGACAATTAAGGAAACCGCCCCCCCTTAAGAAAAGTCAGACGTTTTATCCTTCCTGAATTCTCAAAGAGTCACTGATTTGCTGAAAAACTGGATGGAACAGAGAGAGTGAGCAATAGAGAGAGGGGAAGGTGGGGTGTTGCCCCTGATCTGGAGTAAAATATCACCGTTCGTTGTATCTCCTGCGAGGGATTTTGCTTCCAAACTCTCTTGCCCACCATCAATGCCACGTACTTCCTTAGAAAGAGCGCTCACTCTCTTCTTGCCATCCCTCTGGGGTGATTTTGACTTTCTTTGACTTTTAGGTCCCTCTGAGAAGACTTCTAAATGAAGATTGGGAAGGAAATCATTGTAATTACATCATTCAATGAGGTCTAAATAATGGGGGCATAGCTGGTAATTTGGCTGATTCTCACCCAAACTGTCACCTTGTTGTTTGTTGTCGTATGACACTAGATAACCCAGCTGGAGCCAAAGGCTACAGCCCCTCCTGCCTTCCCTCTCACCCACTTTTTCAACTGACTGTCAAGCTTTACACATTATCTATACCGGCTGGCCTCTGTCCTCCAAAGAGAGCTGATCATTTGTCTGTGTAACATACCAGGATGTGACCTCTTGATGTTCTCTGTAGACCTGTGGATCGAGTTCCACATGCCAAATGCAGGACAGGTGAAAGGAAGGAGTCTGGATACTCTAGCCCACACCTAAATTATTCTTTGTGTCTTAAATGGCATCCCATATCACACACACACACATTTCTGCTTCATACTAATATTTTCTGGGAATGCATGCTATCAATCAGGACTCTAGAGATAATACATTCTGCTTAGAACATTATTCTGTGGCATAGTAATAGCTTGTCTCTGTTCGAAGGAAATTATTATGTAATGTATGTTTGGATGGGGTGGAGAGTGTTGGTGGTTTCTGGTTTGAAAGGCAAGTACAAAGGATCAGTGTTATCTACTATACAAAGATTCTAGTATGTCTGGTAAACTCAGGCCTTGAAAATCAGGAGATTCTCTTGAGCCGGAGAACAGGATCCCAATTTCCTTAGTAGTAAGGATTTACATCATCAAGAAATCATTGGCTAAAATATCCTACAGAGAAGCTAGTCCCGCCACCACCACCACCACCACCTGCTCCATTAGGAACCACCGAGGTGGCCTGGGATTCAGCCCCCTTACCTGTAGGTGCCCGGGTGTCCTTCAGGAAAACTCGGGACCTGTATGATTTACTTAACAGGGACTCCTGGCCCACAGTTTGTTTACTGGACATCGAGTCCCTCAGGCTGAAAACCTGAGTGCTAGACCTGGAGGCGACTTCTGTGAGGTCATTTTCTTCCCTGTCCTCATCTTTATCTTTCTTCTTTTGTTTGGCCTGGTCCATGGAGTACTGCCATTTTATATTCTCAAACTGGAACATGAGAATATTGCTCTCAGTGTTGATCACCATCCTGGAACCGAAACAACAAGATGGCCCACAAAAGGCAAGAAGGCCACCACTGCCCAGCCTCCAAATATGCATTTCCAGTACTGTCCCAACCAACCATAAGCCCGAGGGAACAGTGCCTGAGATGTGGCTGTACAAAGAGGGGGTGGAGGCTGTTAGGGTCTGGAGTGGTGAACGGTAGCAGGTCAGGCAATGGGGGGGCGGGGAAAAGGGTCCTCTTGAAAATTAAGCAGGGCACGTATGTTCTGATTCCTTCACTTTTCAAGTTAAAATATTTTTAAAATATTTTTAAAATATTGAAATATTTTTAAAAATATTTTATTTATTTATTTGACAGAGAGAGAGAACACAAGTAGGCAGAGAGGCAGGCGTGTCGGGGGTGGGGGGGAATATCCCCGCCGAGCAGAGAGCCCAATGCGGGGCTCGATCCCAGGACCCTGAGATCATGACCTGAGCCAAAGGCAGAGGCTTAACCCATTGAGCCACCCAGGTGCCCCTCAAGTTAAAATATTTTTAAATGAATTTCTGTTCATAGAGTGAGTACCAAGTCCCTAGCATACCCCAAGCAGAAAGGTTAGGGACTCTGTATATTGATGTCTTGAAATTCACTTTTTTTTTTTTTTTTTTTTTTTTAAAGCACAGTATCTAAACGCCATGTTTTATTGCTGTGATGGGGATAAAGAGTCTAGTGGGAGGGACTCTGCTCCCTTGCTGACCCTCCCTCCCATCTCTGTCCCTCTGTCCTTACACGGTCTCTGTGTATGCTCTGCATTTAAACAAAACAGCCGTGTTTTATAAAGCAGGATGATTTCCATCTTTCTTAATGCACATGTTTATGCCCTGGTAGGAAAAAGAGTTCTAAACCTGAGCCCCCCAGCAGGGACCGCCAACCACCCACTGGTTTCTGTCATTCTCAAAGTTCACAGAGCTCGTTATCTACCCTACTCTCTGCCTAGATCTCCTAGAAGTATAAAGGAGCAAGGGAGATATCATGTGTGGGTTCCTTTCTGTTCCAAAAGGCTGAATTTTAAGACCTTCACGGTTAGTGTAAACTCTCTTAAAGAGTGACTTGTTTGGGAATGCCTGGATGGCTCAGTCCATTAACCTGCTGCCTTTGGCTCAGGTCATGATCCCAGGGTCCTGGGATGGAGTCCCACATCAGGCTCCTTGCTCAGCGGGGAGCCTGCTTCTCTCTTGGCCTCCGCCTGCCACTCTGCCTGCTTGTGCTCTTTCTCTCTCTAACAAATAAATAAATAAATAAAATCTTTTCTTGATTGATTAATTAATTAATTAAAAAGAAAAAGAGTGACTTGTTTTGGTTAGAAATGCTAGCATGGAATTTGGAGAATCATTCCGATGAGGATTCCCTTTCTGACTCATTTTTACTGAGGTCCAAAGGCAAATGTCTCTCTTCGGACGTCATAAAAAAGAAAAGGTCGGAGGTAAATTTTTTTTTAATGGCACTATTATTTTGAAACTGAAAAAGTGTCCCTTGATGGAGACTTCTTACCAGTCCTGCCCCTTTTAGATGGGAAATAGCCCCAGTATGGTTTCATTAAAAGGAAGGCAACATGATTAGGAAAGATGGACGGATATCTCAAGGGAATGCAAAAGTTAATTCTATTTGGGTATTTTCACATACTATCACCCTGAACCTAGCCTATGATAAATACAATATGACATACACATGGTCACAGTTCTAGTTTCCGTAAAACTCACCTGCTCAGCTCTGCCTGCCCGGACACTGGACCCCCTGTTCCTACCATCCCACTTCCCGCCTAAAGGTCTCTGTGCGTCAGAAGCGAGCATCAGAGATGGCTGGTCAGGGAGCAAATGGGCTGCCCAGTTAGAGCAGAGCCATACCGTACTCACTGCCTGATTGTCCCAGACATCCAGAACAAATTCTGAGTGACATCACCTGCTTGCTAAGCTTTGTGCAACGTCCGATCTGCCCCCCCACCATATGATTATTGACCCTTTTCCAGCCAAAATTGGAGGGTACCACGGCGCCCTCTCTTCTACTGCCAGCAAATGCAGGGCTGGCATCCCAGAGGAGAAGAAAATGATCCAAACGGAAGAGCTCACAGCCCTGACCTCCACACCTACCACCCTACCTGTTGCCCTGAATAAAGAAGGACAGCACAGGATCACCTCTGCCGTTGACTTTCATCACCTTCAGACAGTTCCCATTGAGGAAATTGTAAATGCGGATCTTGCCATCGGCACAGGCACTGATGACCCGGAGGAAGAGAAGGGCCACGTGGAGCACCTCCCTGGAAGGAAACAGAGCAACAGGCAGTAATTGTCTTCTGGAAAACTGCGTGGGTTTGTTTGTAGCTTGGGGGATTTTGTGTGCACGCCTGGAAACCATTGGTCATGACTGCCCTCCCTGTGATGTCTGCCGTCACTTCATAATTCCGGATGTAAGCCATTAACCCTCAAGACATACTTGCGCCCTCTCCTCCCGTTCTGCTGTCACATTTCCTGCAAATTGGTCACAGTGCCCCAAAATGGCAACAGGCAAAGGTTTATGTCATCGTGGCTCTTTGTTTTGTTTTGCCGTGGTCTGATACATAGGCAGTCATAGTTTTTCTCTTCCAGTTTGGTTCCTACTTACTGACTTCTCCAAAAGTCATGCAGAGAAGTACTTAATGTTGTGATTCCTTTTCAAATAGCATTATTGGGTAAAGAAAGAACAGAATGGGTGGGAAAATGATCATCGTTCTATGAAGCAAGAACCTGATATCTCAGCATTTTCTTTTGGGTCTTAAATTAGTGACTTTCAGGGGCGCCTGGGTGGCTCAGTGGGTTAAGCTTCTGCCTTTGGCTCAGGTCATGATCTCAGGGTCCTGGGATCGAGCCCCACATTGGGCTCTCTGCTCAGCAGGGAACCTGCTTCCCCCTCTCTCTCTGCCTGCCTCTCTGCCCACTTGTGTTCTCTGTCAAATATATAAGTAAAATCTTAAAAAAAAAAAAAATTAGTGACTTTCAGTCTTTCAGTGAAACATCCTGAAGAAACACCGTACCCAGGGATGAGACGCAGGTATTCCCTTTGGTAGTGACCAGCAGAAACAGAGAGAGGACCAGGAGACTTAGATACTTCCATTCCTACAACAGCTGCAGCCAAGTGGGACTCCAGACAGGCTGAAGTATTCAATTCTGCAAAATGTAATTACCCTATTCCTGTTAATTATACTAAAAAGTTGAATCTGCTGCCACCAATTAGTTGGATCTTAGTGCAAATCAAGTCCTTCAATCCCTGTCATCTGTACCTATCCAAGCCCCACTCACATGCTACCTTCTCTGTAAAACCACACTTAATCTCCATCTCCCCTTTCCCATACACACATGCACAAACTTCAGGCACACTGTAAGATTCTCTGGGGCAGAACACACATCCTCTTCATCTTTGCATCCCCAGCACCTAACACAAGGCCTAGCCCATAGAAGAAGGTCCTTAGTAAATATCTGTTGAAATAAATGGTGAGTATCAGCTCAATTTCAGAGTATGATCCTTGATACAGTGGGTTAAAAGCATGACATCCACCTCATACCATGTAGCCTCAGCCCTGATCAGATCCAAGAGCCAAATTAAGAAGTTTCAAAGACCCAACCACTAGCAAAATAGAAACAACAAAGACTTTGAAAGGCAGGAATATGCTTAGCATGTTCAAAGGACAGCAAAAAGGCCAATGTGGCTCGTGTGATGGATAGATCAAGTCATCAATTGATCACTCATTCTGAAGTGTAAAAAAAAAAAAAAAATAAGTGAAGTCCAACAAAGTTCTAGTTTTATTTCTAAGATGGAAATATAATACATTTATTGGTGTCTTAAATGCACTTTAGTTTACCTGTAGATGGAATCCAGAGCTAGGAGAGATGGCCCTGTGGTAGAAGGGTTTGACTCTCACTGTACCTCTTTTGATTTTATGGAGCTGGACCTACACTTCTCATAGGCTCCTGTGGCATTTGATATTTCAGGCTATACCATTATAGCCTAGTAATATAATAGAGCACAGGCTTTAGGATCAGAAAACCTGGATCCAAACTTGGGTCTACCACTTGCTGGCTGCATAAACTTGAAAAAGTAACATGACTCTCAGTCTTTAGTTTTGTCTTCTATGAAAAGGAGGTAGTGATTTCTGCCTCAGAGGACTGCTGTCAGGATTAAATTAATGGAGGTATTTTTCAAACAGCCCAGTATCTGACACAATAATGGTTACTAGGAACCTGTCATAGCTCTGCCTGCATTCAGGTTTTCTCTCCGCCCTAAAAAGTCATTTCTTTCTTAAGTCTCCTTCTTTGTTCTTTCTTTATCAAAAGACACTGAAGAGGGGAGCCTGGGTGGCTCAGTGGGTTAAAGCCTCTGCCTTTGGCTCAGGTCATGATCTCAGGGTCCTGGGATCGAGCCCCGCTCATCAGGCTCTCTGCTCAGCAGGGAGCCTGCTTCCTCCTCTCTCTCTGCCTGCCTCTCTCTGCCTACTTGTGATCTCTGTTAAATAAATAAAATCTTTCAAAAAAAAAAAAAAAAAGACACTGCAGAGAGTGATGTCAGGAAGAATGGTGGAAGAAGGAACTCCAAAATCCCACCCTTCCCTGAAAACAATGAAAAAACTGGCAAGAACTGTCACAATCAACTTTTTCAGAACTCTGGAAAATAACCAAAGGCTTGCAGCAACCCAAGAAGCACTCAGACAAAGAAGAATGGCTTTGTGTCAAGAAGAAGAATGAACTTTGTGGTATATTAACTTACCCAACTCCCATTCCCAACTCCCCAGCTCACTGGTAACCATGAAAATAACAGCCCACATTCCTGGTACTAGAGGAAACAGAACCAACCTCCTTCACAATGAATTATTTGACCTCTCTCTTGGCTTCCTGGAAGACTAGTTCAAAAAGCTTGTCTTTATTTTGCTTTAGTAGGAACTCACCCAATGCTAAAGCTGCTACCTGGGGAGTATTCTTTGAAGGCCTTGACAGTCAAATCTTGTAGTCACTGCTGCCTAAGGCAATAGACATCTGTTGGAGCAAGCAATACACTGACCAAAAAGATGTAATGTTAAAGCTGGGGAATAAAATGTCCATTAGGGCTTTGAAAAGTTCAGGCACACTCCTGGGACTCTATGTGGCCATATACAGAGCTGTGCACACATTGAGGAAAGAACTCACTCTTAGCTGACCTTGATGTTCTCCGCGAACTAAAGTGAGAGCTAAGACAGAGTTGTAAACTGTCTAGCAGAGTGTTGAAAGTTTCCCTCAACAAGTACACAGAGCCCCTTGGCAAAAAAAAAAAAAAAAATGGGAGATATTTTATTTCCAGGTCTTCAAATAAACCTATTCCACTCAGTCACCACCACGGTAATAGAACAGAGACTTCAGAGGCCAAACAAGACAATACACAGACTCACTAAACATATTTCCAGGTGTTCAAATAAACCTATTCCACTCAGTCACCACCAAGGTAATAGAACAGAGACTTCAGCGGCCAAACAAGACAATACACAGACTCACTAAACAAACACACAAGAAAAGCCACAATAGGCAACAGTGAAAACAGACCCTGGGAATGGGGAAGAATTTGATTTACAGAGATGTCCTATTAAAATATCCAAAATGCCCAGTTTTCAAATAAATATATAAAGTATAAAAAGATACTGAAGAGGGGTTTCAGTGGCTCAGTAGGTTGAGACCTCTGCCTTTGGCTCAGGTCATGGTCTCAGGGTCCTGGGATCGAGCCCCACATCAGACTCTCTGCTCAGCAGGGAGCCTGTTTCCTCCTCTCTCTCTGCCTGTCTCTCTGCCTACTTGTGATCTCTCTCTCTCTCTCTCTGTGTGTCTGTCAAATAAATAAATAATCTTTTTTAAAAATGGAGAAATGAAGATATTCCCAAATAAACAAAAACTAGGAGTTCACACTAGCAAGAAATGCTATACAGACTCCTTCAAGCTGGAGTGAAAGGACACTACTAGTAACTGAAATCCGCATGAATAAAGAGCATCAGTAGAGGTAACTCCCTAGATAAATATAAAAGACAGTATAAATGTGGTTTATAGGTCTTTTCTTCTATCTCATTGAAAAGGCCACTACATAAGGCAATAATTATAAGTCTATGATGATGGATACACAGGATATAATCACCTATGTCCTATTCAAAAGATGGGTACCAGTCCCATCATTAGAACTCTCCAGAAAGGCAACCTGCAAGTCGGTCCTCATTACCAGTCAATTAGAAGCACTTCCATGTGCACACCACTACTACAGATGAGTAGAGGAGGGGCCTGACAAACAAGAACATTGACCATGTCCTCTACATACCTATGGACTTGCTGTAAGTGTGAAGGGACCAAGGACCAATGTGAATGAGATGTTGGGGCCGTCATTCAATGTCAATGAGAATGGTCTGAGAAGGTCTCATTGCTGAGGTGGAGTGGGAGGCTGGGAATAGATTATTTTCCAATAACTAAACTAAATCCTACAGAATCATGCTTGGAAGTCTACAATTTTCAGGTGATAATCATAAAGTTTGACTCTTGAATTTGATAATCCAGATGATATGCTAAGAAGCTCACTGATAATCACGTAAGGGTTGGATAATGCACCAAAGAGAAGCCTTGCCCAGCACCCACTCATCAAAGGTGCAGTCATACACACAATGAGTAAATATACACAAAAATGACCCAAATCCCCTTCCCACAAAGTCAGTGTGTGCTCAAGAGGTTCCTATGAAGATATGTGGAAATCTAGGGCCATATTTTACTAAATAATAGATCCCCTAGAAGATCCATTTAGTCCTCTAATCAATTAGCATAGCATTTTGTTTCCTAGAGTTTTTTATAGTGCCCTTAGGGGAAGAAGAATTATTCATGTAGTATAAGAGGGACCCAGAGCAGCCTATAAAACCCATGCCCATGAAAGAACCATGAACTGACCACAGTATCCCTTCCAAGTAAGCTCATGTGACCTCAGACTACTTCTTAATTGGCTCCAAGCACCACCACCACCAAATTGGGACTGGAATTATAAAATGAGATCCATTTGCTGTCCTGGAATGGAATGTAGCCAGCAGACTTATATGAAAGCTCCTTCTTTAAGCCTTTAAGTTACTTTTAAAAACCTTGGTCACCCTTGGGTGACTTTAAGCTTTTGTGAACACAAGCTTCCTGGGGTAAAGACCAACAAACTCCAAGTATTTTAAATTTCCTGGAACTGTCATTCTTTGGGACAGTTCTGCCAATATTCCTAAATTTAGTAGACAACGGATACAAACGTATCAGGTGTGTCACAAGCATAACATTTCAATAACTTCTCAAGATCCACATTGAGTACTGTTATTTCTTAAGAGAAATAAGTGATGGTGGGAGAGGGAATGGCCAAATGAGGGGGTGGGGAGGGGTGGGGATGGGGAACAGGTAGAGGGGACAAAAGGTCAGCAGAGCATGGAAAGGACTGATCTGCCAAAAACCAAAGTCTAGCTACGAGGGAAAAGGACAGAGTACCACCTTCATCAATGAGGACTTCCCTATACCTACTTTGGATGCTTGTAGGCCATGAGGCACCGCTCGTACTTTCCCACCATGCTCCAGGCCATAACCAGGCCATCAGTACTTCCCGAGAGGAGATGCCACTGGTCACAGCAGAGACACTTCACAGCTCCCTCGTGGCCACTGAGAGTCTGCAAGAAAAGAGGCCTTTTTTCAGCCCTCTTCAACTCAGATGGTGAGTCCTCCAAGGGCCCAAGCTGGAGGTGTCTTTCGAGGAACTGCAAAGCCACACTCCAGCAATCCATGACTGCCACCTGAGCCGACTCCACTTTTGTTCTAAGAAGGCCAGTGCTGTCCATGCCCCTCCCCCCAGAGCTCTCTCTCCCCGCTGAAAGAAGAATGTGGTCAGGGAGAGGCCTTGCTCCTGGTGGGTCTTTGGCTGGGGCAGGCCTCATCTTCCTGGAGTACCAGAGGCCAAAATCCACCATCCTCTGCTGCCACACGGCATAGGGTCAGGCGTTCCATCCCTAGCTCCTTGCCAAGATCAGAGGACGCCTGGGACACCCCTGCACCTGTAACTGCTGATTAGGCCCTGGGGACAAGACAGATGGGAAACAGTCCATCAGCCAGGCCAGCAGCTTCTCATTTTGCCCCTGTGTTCCCGGTACCAACGGATCTCACCACCACCCACTAGGGCCATGAGAGTTCAAATCCAGAGATATTTTTTTACATGTGAACATTCAATCATTTTCACGACAGCAGATGTTCTCTTTTTACCACAGAGTTAAGGAGGAGAACCACTGTGACTTTCTCCATTCCCTTACCCATGCAAGAGTCAGGGTAAAATGTTCTGGAGAAGGAAAAGTCACTTTACTTCTGCTGCCATGAAAAGACCCTGAGTCCGTATACCATGCTGAGTCAGAACGTAGCCTTCTACCACCACCTCCATGACATGATCCCTGACACTCCACTGAGTCAGAATGCCCCTTTTTTGGGGGGAGCTCTTCAGGACTCTCCTTTTGGTGACCATAAGTTGGTAGCTTTATGGTGGTGTGGGGAGCCCTCTGGGGGAGACCCTAAGTTTCCTCCAATCCATCATCACCAGTACCCCATTGTTCCGAGAGCCCACCACCCTCTCACCTTTACCAACTGGGCCGAGACAACGTGCCACACTTTGACTAACCCTCGCTCACAGCTGCTCACGATGTAGGTGTCATTGATCTTGGTGGCCAAGATGGGGTCTTTGTGTTTAAATGTCTTCAGACACTTCCCTGTCTCTATATCCCACTCTGAGAGGGAGGCAGAAAGAGAAGGGACATGAAAGCAGGTTACAGTGGACTTCTGGACCCCGTCACCGAAGCCAAGCCCATCAAGTCAGACCCTAGAAGTCTGTCGCCTGGCCCACCATCCCTGTAGGCTCACCAACAGCTCCGTGAGTCTGCAACACAGAGCTCCCTGACTATGGGCTCCTGGGGAAGCCACCATTCATAGACCTTGGCTCCAACCCTAGAACTCAGTGTTAGGGTCCAAGTGCCAGACATCTCCTCCCTAATAAGGCTCCTTCTTGAGCCTACAAAATACTTGCTATTGAGTGGATTTCAGGAAAATCATGGCATATGTTCCGTGGCACCATGCTTTCCAGACGCTGTTCTCCTGACTCACCCCTTCTAGCTCCAAAAGCAAAGAAAGCTGTCTATCCTTATTTACATTTTAAAGTATCTTTGAATCTGACTCTTGGATTTTACTAACTGACAGATTGTTAGAGCTGAGCAGGCTTAATGGTGCTTCTACATAGACAGTAATAGGGCAACTGCCTAGCACCCTGTAAGGGTTGGGAAGATATGAATGTAGCTGGGTAGGTGGGAGAACAGAGCTTAAAGGAAAGAACTGAAAGGAGGCACCACAGATTCAGGGATGAGACCACCAAAGTCAGCCTCGTTGGCCCCAAAGTACCTGTCAGGCAACAGAATGTATAACTGAGGACAAAATAATAACCATGACTGATCCTGACACGTAGCACACACAACGAGCCAGGCATCATTGGGAGTGTTTGACATGCATTAACTTATCTTCCCAAGACAGTTGCTATGATGATTCCCCACGGCGCAGATGAGGAAACAGGCATAGAGAAGTTGAGTAGCCCGCCAAGATCGTGCAGATGGTAAGCAGAATGAGCTGGGATTCGAACCCAGGGAGTCTGGATCCAGAAGCCATGCTCTTAACTGCAAATACTAGATTCATCCTAACTAAATAAAGTATGCTTTTCTTCATGTGTTTTTTATATACACATTGGCCCTTTCATCTGATTAGAAAGGAGAATGCTGACAGGCATCTGGCTGTCTCACCAGATGGAGCATCTGACTTCTGCTCGGGTCGTGGTCTCAGGGTCTTGTGATCAAGCCTCATGTTGCACTCCCTGCTCAGAGGGAAGCCTGCTTGTCCCACTCTCTCTACACTTTCCCTGCTTGTGTTCTATCTGGGTCTCAAGTAAATGAATAAAATCTTCAAAAAAAAATTTTTTTAACAAGTTGGGGGTTACATTTCAGGTCTCTAAGATCTCTTTTTCTTTCTATGGGTAACCAAGGGAGCTGGGAGGAGCCCAGGGGAAGCAAGCAGGCTGGGGGATGGGGCTAGGATTAGGGTAAGATCTTTTGAAATTTTTTTCATCATGTGTTTTGTGAATTAATTTTGACATTTTCAATATTGTTTTAAAATGTGTATCTTGAGGGCACCTGGGTGGCTCGGTTGGTTGAGCAACGGCCTTCGGCTCACGTCATGATCCTGGACTTCCAGGATCGAGTCCCGCATTAGGCTCCCAGCTCCTTGGGGAATCTGCTTCTCCCTCTGACCTTCTCCTCTCTCATGCTCTCTCTCACTCATTCTCTCTCAAATAAATAAATAAAAATCTTTAAAAAAAAAAAAAAAGTGTATCTCGAGAAGCGCCTGGGTGGCTCAGGTGGTTAAGCATCCACGTTTGGCTCAGGTCATGCCCTGGGATTGAGCCCCACACTGGGTTCCCTGCTCAGCAGGGAGCCTGCTTCTCCATCTGCCCCTCCCCCCACTCATGCATTCTCTCTCACTCTCTCTCTCTCTCAAATAAACAAATAAAAAAAAATTTTTTTAATGTGTATCTTAAACAAGATGGGATTGGGAGGGAGACAAACCATAACAGACTCTTAATCTCACAAAACAAACTGAGGATTGCCAGCGGGAGGGGGTAGGGAGAGGGTGTTGGGGTTATGGACATTGGGGAAGGTATGTGCTATGGTGAGTACGGTGAAGTGTGTAAACCTGGTGATTCACAGACCTGTACTCCTGGGGCTAATAACACATCATATGTTAATAAAAAATTTTAAAAAATAAAATGAAATAAAAATAAAAATGTGTATCTTGATTACTAGGAGTTTGGGGGGCCCTTTGCCTAGCTCCAGCTCTACCAGTAGCCATGCAAGACTCTCTCAAGTTTGGAGGCCTTGTCTGGCCTTCCAACTCCAAACCTTCTTCCTTTCCTCCTTTCTGCTCCCCTCCTCAAAGCAGTCATGGCAAAGAGACTTTCAGGTCAAGGAGGGCAAAGAGGTAGGGAGTAAGGTTTCTTAAGCAGGTCTGAGGGTTTGCCTATGGAACAACACTCCATTCTTGCTTTCCAGAATGTTCTTCCTCCACCTACCCCCAGCATGATACACTTTCCTGGGTCCCTTGCTTCTCTTCTCTTTTGACTCTTTCCTCTTGCTTTTCAGGGGACATCTCATCCACACCTGGAGCTTCCACCTTTCCTTATAACTGATAACCACCCAATCGATGTGTCTGGAGCCCCAGACCTGTTATATGGTAAACTCCCATGTAAACTCACACTTCCACCTGCCTCCAGCAATCTTCCCCTCGCTGTCCTCCAGAGTCCCATACCCGATGCCTTAGCTTTCTACTGCCACTGTAACAAATAGTCACAATTGTTTAATAGCTAAAAGGAAGACAAATTTATTATCCTACAGCAGTCTGGCGTGACCTCCCCACAAGGCTGAAATCAAGGTGACAAGAGAGCTGTGTTCCTTTAGGGAGATTCTGGGGCCGGAGGGACCCATTTCCTTGCCTGTTCTACCTTGTAAGGGCCACCCATGTTCCTTGGCTCATGAACCCTTCCTCCACCTTCAAAGCCAGCAACGTTGCATGTTTCTGACCATTCTTCCAAAGTCACATCTCCTTTTGATCAGATATGAGAACATTTCTGTTTTTAATGATCTGTATGATGACCCACAGGCCCACCCTGATAACCCAGGATAACCTCCCCACTTTAAGGTCCTCAACTTAATCACATCTGCGAAGTCCCTTTTGCCATAAGAGATAGCATGGTCACAGGCTGTAGGGATTAGGACGGGACATGTTCGGTTGGCCATTATTCTGCCTACCACACTCAGCATGTCCATGGCCTCATTGTCTACACTTCTATCTTCCTCTTCCATACCCAGCTGATGGCAAAGTCCTCCCAACTGTCCCTATAGGAATCGCCCTTCAGTCTGTGCCCCCTCATGGAAACTCATATCCCCCTGGCTTTCTTCACGTCTGTCTGTTCTGAGTTGTCTGAAGATGCCACAGTAGCTCTCCAGACTGAGTCGTGTCTCCGCCTGTCGCTTGTCTGCATAGTCCCCCAACTCCAAATCTTCCTTCCACAGTATCACTAGTTATCTTTGTCAGGCACACAGTTGACCATGTCAGCCTGCAGGTCAAAGTGCATTGAGAGCCTCCTGCATTCTATAGGGTAAAGTTCAATTTCCTACCATGATGCAGAAGGCCCTTGATCATCTGGCCCCAAACAAACTCACCAGCTTTATGTCCAACACCATGTACTGCAGTCCAGCCATACCGAGCAAGGGGAAATTCCCTAAAGACACCATTTTCTTCAGCCTTCTGTGAATTTGCCTGTGCTGTGCCTTCTGCTTAGAACATCCTACATTCTCCCTCTGCTTGTCGAACTACTCATCCTCAAGCATACACTCAACCCTGGGACACCTGGGTGGCTCAGTCCATTAAGCATCTGCCTTTGGCTCAGGTCATGATCCCACAGTGCTGGGCTCGAGCCCTGCATCAGGCTCCTTGCTCAGTAGGAAGCCTCCTTCTACCTCTGCCTGCTGTTCCCCCTACCTGTGCAAACTCACTCTCTATCTCTGGCAAATAAATAAATAAAATCTTTAAAAAAATAAATAAAAAGAAAGAAAGAGACACACTCAAACAGCACCCTGTCTGTGATGCTTTCCCTGTTACTCTTACTTCTACAGTCCCTTAGAATTCCACATGTGGGACGCCTGGGTGGCTCAGTCAGTTAAGTGTCTGACTTCGGCTTAGGTCATGATATCAAGGTCCAGGGAACGCCGCGTTGGCATCTGCACTCAGAAGGGAATCTACCTGTCCTTCTCCCTCTCTCTGTCCCTCCCCCTCCTTGTGCTTGTTCTCTCTAATAAATTAAAATCTTAAAAAAAAAAATCCACATGTTGGTTAGGAGCCCATGATTTAGAGTCAGACAGCCCTGGATTTAAATCCCCACTCTATCATGTAGCAGCTCTGATTTGGGGCAAGTTGTTTTTCTCTTCGAGTTTTGGATTCCTCATCTGCCTTCACCACAGAAGCTTCTTGTGAGGGTTAAATTAATAAATAATATGTGTGGAGTGCCTGGGGTGGCTCAGTGGGTTAAAGCCTCTGCCTTCGGCTCACGTCATGATCCCAGGGTCCTGGGATCGAGCCCCACGTCAAGCTCTCTGCTCTGCAGGGAGCCTGCTTCCTCCTCCCTCTCTCTCTCTTTGCCTGCCTCTCTGCCTACTTGTGATCTCTGTCTGTCAAATAAATAAATAAAATCTTTAAAAAAAATAAATAAATAAATAAATAATATGTGTAAAGTACCCGTGTCAGTCACAAGGTTAGTAATCAGTAAGCGGCAGCCATTATTACTCATATTTATTATATCCTCAATTATATATTTATTATCTATCTCTGTTAAAAGATTGACCCTCTTGAGGAGATAAAAAACCATATTGAAAGGGCCATATCATATTTTTTTTTCCCTTAGCACCTAACACAGTGTCTAGCATACTGTAGGTATTCCACAGACAGTTGTTACATGAATGGATTCATAGATGTAAGGATGGTTGGATGGTTGGATGGTTGGATGGTTGGCTGGATGGAAGGATGGATGGATGGATGGATGGGTGGTTGGGTGGGTGGGTTAATGGATGGATGGATGGATGGAAGAGTGGGTGGAAGGATGGATGGATGGATGGATGGATGGTTGGGTGTGTGGGTTGGTGGATGGATGGATGGGTGGGTGGGTGGGTGGATGAAAGACAGACGGATGGATGGATGGAAGAATGGGTGGAAGGATGGATGGATGGATGGAAGGATGGATGGATGCATGGAAGGAAGAATGTCTACCAGGTGCCTGGGTGGCTCAGGTAGTTGGGCAACTGCCTTCGGCTCAGGTCATGATCCCTGGGGTCCGGGGATCGAGTCCCACATCAGGCTCCCCCTGCTCTTTGGAGAGCCTGCTTCTCCCTTTCCCTCTGCTTGCTACTCTCCCTGCTCGTGCTCTCTCTTTCTCTGTCAATAAATAAATAAAATGTAAAAAAAAAAGAACATCGTCCTACAGAAATTAGCAAAACAGCATTTTGACAATTCATGGGTTTGGGGGAACTTCTAAGAAAGGTCAAGGCATTTCTTTCTCACCTTTCACCTGGCAATCTCTTGCTCCAGATACGAGCCTGTTCTTATATAAATCCATGCAAGTGACTGTCCCCTGGTGGCCATTGAAGATTCGTATACAAGCCCCACTTTTCAGATCCCAGGATCTGCAGGAATCAGGCCAAAAAAATGTTTTTGAGATTTTTTTCTGAGGGCCCAAAGGTATCATACTATATACGACCTCCCTTAAACCAACAGTCTGTTGGAAGGCAGCAAAGTTTCATGGTCAAGCTCAGAGTCAGAGACCTAGATTTGAATCCCAGTTGCAGCAGCCATTAGGCATAACTTTGGGAAAGCTACTTAACTTCTACGTAGGCTTCATTTCCTCACTGGTAGATTAGAAATGATAACAATGATAGTTACACCTCATAGCGGTTTTTGCAAAGAATTAAATACACAAATGCAATGACTGTCCACCAGGAGTGATTACCACCACTAGGGTACATTTGACAATGCCTGGAGACATTCTTGGTTGTCTCCACTGGGGAGAGAGATGCTATGGATATCTAGTGTGTAGAATCCCAGGATACTGCTAAGCAACCTCTCAATGCACAGGACAGCCTTCACATGAAGTACTTTACAGCCCCAAATTGAGAAACCCTTCATTAATTCATGTAACATTGGAACAGTGATCAACATGTCGAAAATGCTTAATAAATGTTGGTTGGTATTAGGTGGAAGTTTCTAGAATTACCCCCAGGCTTAAAATCCATGGCACTGATTCAACAGAAGAGCTGATCTTCAAACAAGAACAATAGAACTATTGGGGATGCCCGGGTGGCTCAAAGGGTTAAGTCTCTGCCTTCAGCTCAGGTCATGATCCCAGGGTAGTGGGATCAAGCCCTGCATCAGGCTCTCTGCTCAGCAGGGAGCCTGCTCCCCACTCTCTCTCTGACTACCCCTCTGCCTACTTGTGATTTCTCTCTGTCAAATAAATAAATAAGATCTTAAAAAAAATAAAAAAGAACAATAGAACCATTTACTTCAGTCACTTAGATCCAAAATATTTTATGTGTATTTCTGAGACATATCTAAGAAATACATGGAAGCATGTATGAGTCACATCATTTTTTAATAAGCAAACTTGCCCGAGGTCTCTCAGCTGTCTCTGTTACAGACTTCCACATTAGCCAGTTTGCTTTTGCAGGGCAAAGAGGGATACTAAGATAGTGGGTTCTGGAGCCAGGGGCCCCAGGTACCATCCCAGGTCCATCACTTACGAGCTATAGGATCTTGGATAAGTTAGTGAACCACTCTGTATCCCAGTTTCCTCATATGTAAATTGAGGATAAGAATGGTAGTTACCTCATAGAATTCTTATGAGACTTGGCACACAATAAACAATTAATAAATGCTTCTTTTGTTTTTCTTTGAATGTGCTACCCTTTCCCTTCTAACATTCCCAAAGGTCCTGTGGCCTTAGTGGTTTGTCAGAGTCTGCTATGCGCCCACAGTGCATTTAAATATATCCCAGTGGCCTGAAGAAAAGCAGGTTTTGAATTTCTGTTCTAGCAACACAGCCAACCATATGTTCAGGTTGTTTTTCTTTAGTTAGGCAGAAAAGATATCTGACAAACATTTTTAGGAAAATAGGAATAGGAAGTCCTGGCTGGCTCAGTCAGAAGACCATGTGACTCCTGACCTCAGGGTCATGAGTTCAAACCCCACGTTGGGTGTAGAGATTACTTAAATAATAAATAAACTTAAAAAAAATAAAAAGAGGGGGCGCCTGGGTGGCTCAGTGGGTTAAGCCGCTGCCTTCAGCTCAGGTCATGATCTCAGGGTCCTGGGATCGAGTCCCGCATCGGGCTCTCTTCTCCGCAGGGAGCCTGCTTCCTCCTCTCTCTCTCTGCCTGCCTCTCTGCCTACTTGTGATCTCTGTCTGTCAAATAAATAAATAAAATCTTTAAAAAAATAAAAAAATAAAAAGAGGGACACCTGAGTGGCTCAGTCAGTTAGGCATCTGCCTTTGGCTCAGGTCATGATCGCAGGGTCCTGGGATAGAGCCCTGCATCAGGCTCCCTGCTAAGCAGGAAGTCTGCTTCTTCCTCAGCTGCTCCCCCTGCTTGTACTCTGTCTCTCTATATATGTCTCAAACAAATAAAATCTTTAAAATAAAAAAAGAAAATAAAATTTAAAAAGTAGGAATAGAAGGAACTTAATGATTTCACAAACTTATTTTTAAAAAGTTATAACAGCAAGAATTATACTTAGTAAAACAAAAAAAACTATAGATGTACTCCCTTCAAAAAGGATAACAAGATGTCTGCTCTTACTGCTTCTACTTAACTGGAAGGCCAACGTAAAGTTAGAAAGAAAGAAAAAGAAAAATGTAGTATAAAAGTATGGGTAAAGAAGATAATTATTATCATTACTCCTGACTGGAAGACCATCTACATAGCACATATACTTTTTGTTAGTTTTTGTTTATTTATTTGACAGAGAGAGAGAAATCACAAGTAGGCAGAGAGGCAGGAAGAGTGGGGTACAGGCTCCCCACCAAGCAGAGAACCCGATGCGGGGCTCGATCCCAGGACCCTGAGATCATGATCTGAGCCGAAGGCAGAGGCTTAACCCACTGAGCCACCCAGGCGCCCCAGCACATATACTTTTAAAACCAATGAGAGGTTAACAAGGTTGCTAGATACAAGAACAATCTATAGTAATCAACACCATTTCTCTATACCAGCAATAATCAATATGAAAATATAAACAAAAATAAGATACTGGGCACCTGGGTGACTCAGTCAGTTAAGCAGCTGCTTTTGGCTCAGGTCATGATCCCAGGGACCTGGGATCGAGTCCCATATTGGACCTTCCTGCTCAGCAGACATCTGCCTTCTCCCTCTGCCTTCTCCCTCTGCCTCCCTTCCCCTGCCCTGCTCTCTCTTTTTTTTTTTTTCTCTCTCTCTCTCTCTCTCAAATAAATAAATAAAATCTTTAAAACTAAAAGAATTTTAAATTTTAAAAAAATTTTTGAGAAAAGATACTTCGGGAGAATGTCTTTTTGACTTCCCCAAAGGGAGGCGTTTCTTATACATGTCAAGTCCACAAAGCCAACTACCTTAAAGTTAAGGATTTCTGTTCATCAAAAGTCACCATGGTGACAAGAGGAGTCTTAAATTGGAAGGAGAAATTTGCAACACAAAAATCAACAAAGAGGGGCACCTGGGTGGCTCAGTGGGTTAAAGCCTCTGCCTTCAGCTCGGGTCATGATCCCAGGGTCCTGGGATCGAGCCCCATATGGGGCTCTCTGCTCCGTGGAAAGCCTGCTTCCTCCTCTCTCTGCCTGCCTCTCTGCCTACTTGTGATCTCTCTCTGTCAAATAAATAAATAAAATGTTTTTTAAAAATCTACAAAGAATTAGTATCCAAAATATATAAAGAATCAATAAGAATAATTATTAAACAACGAATCAATAAGAATAAATAAATTAACAGAAGAATAGGCCAAATGACAACAGAAACTGAATAGGAATTTCATAGAAGAAAAAGCACAAATGGCTCTAAAACATATTGTGATGGTTAATTTTATGGGTCAGCTTGAAGGCTGTTTTAGGTCAAGATCAAGGTTTAAACTAATGGATGTCGAGTAAAGCACATGGCCCTTCATAATGTAGATAGGCCTCAACCAATCAACTGAAGGCTTAAACAGAACAAAAAGACCAACCTCAAACCAGCCGCAGACTTATCTCCACCCCCAATTCTCCTAGGTCTCCCGGCTGCAGGCCCACACTGTGAGCCAATTCATTATAAAGAGATAATCAATCTCTTTATATGCACACACACATCTCCCTGGTTCTCTTTCTCTGGAAAGCTTAATACGCACATGTAAAAATATGCCCAACCTCATTAGTAATCATAGAAGTGAAAAGAGGTAGCAGCAGATTGGCAGTTAATATTGTCAGTATTGAGCATCAAATAGTAAATATTGGTAGGGGTCTACCCCTGATGATGAGAGTAGAACCTAATATAACTGTTTAAGAAAACAATTTAGTACTCCTACCTAGAGATTTCATGACAAAGAATAATCCTTAAGAAGAACTCATGCACTGTGGTAAACAAGACTGCATCATACCTTTGAAAGGTGCTGAGAGTAGATCTTAATGGTCTTATCACAAGAAAAAAAATTTTGTAACTATGAGTCGTGATGGATATAAGTAAACTTACTGTGGTAATCATTTTCCAATATATACAAATACCAATCATTATGTCATATACCTAAAACTAATATGTTGTATGTCAATTATATTCAGTAAAAAAATAAAAAAAATTTTTTACTAATTTTTTAAGTAATCTCTACACCCAACATGGGGCTCAAACTCACAACCCCAAGATCAAGAATCTCATGTTCTACCACTGAGCTACCAGATGCCTCTGAAAAAAATTTTTTAAAAACTCAGGTACATAGGGTCACCTGGGGGGCTCAGTCATTATGCCTTCAGCTCAGGCCATGATCCCAGGGTCCTTGGATCGAGTCCCACGTCAGGCTCCCCGATCAGAGGGAAGCCTGCTTCTCCCTCTCCCACTCCCCCTGCTTGTGTTCTCTCTCTTACTGTGTCTCTCCCTGTCAAAGAAATAAATAAAATTTGAAAAAAAGGAACAAACTCATGCACATAGATGTCAGGGGACACATCCAAGAACACCTGTAGCAGCAGATGTTTATTCTTTGAAAGAATAAAAAAATGGAAACAATGCAAATATCCATTGACAGAAGATGAAATAATTTATAATATATTCATCCAATAAAAGACAGTGTCTCAATGAAAATAAATTACTGCTACCTACATCTTATGGATAAATCTCAAAATCATGGTTCAGTACAAGAATCCAGGATAAGTAAAAAATTTTTTTAAAGATTTTATTTATTTGACAGACAGAGATCACGAGTAGGCTGAGAGGCAGGCAGAGAGAGAGGGGGAAGCAGGCTCCCTGCTGAGCAGAGAGCCTGATGTGGGGCTCGATCCCAGGACCCCGAGACCATGACCTGAGCTGAAGGCAGAGGCTTTAACCCACTGAGCCACCCAGGCGCCCTATAAGTGAATTTTTTAATGCAATTCCATTTACATAAGTTTAAAAATAGGCAAAAGTAATCAATATTTTTGGAGATCTATAAATAGTTAGCAAAATTATAAAGAAATACAAGGGAATAATTAGTATAAAATTTAGGGTAACATTACCTCTGGTTGGAAGGGAGAAAGCAAGGTAAGACACACAGTGAGATTTGGGGAATGGTAATGATCTATTTCTTGGCCTGAGTATAGTACATGGATATTTACTACATTGTCAAAAAACATATGTATATATACATTTTTAAACACCATTTTTCTTCTATATCATATGTGATATCCACAGAAAAACACCTTTTCCTAAGGCATCTATAAAAGAACTATAAATTGTGCCATCATCTAAGAGCACTAAAAAAGGTACTTTCCAAGGAGTGCCTGGGTGGCTCAGTCTGTTAAGTGTCTGCCTTTGGCTCAGGTCATGATCTCAGGGTCCTAGGATCAAGTACCACATCGGGCTCCATGCTCGGTGGGGAGTCTGCTTCTGTCTCTCTCTCTTCTCCCCCCCCTCTCATTCTCTCTCTTGCTCTCTCTCAAATAAGTAAATAAAACCTTCAAAAATTAAAAATAATATACCTTCCAATTCAAAGCCCTCAACCAGAAAATAGATCTGATAATTGTTATAAATGAATCTCATTCGAAGTTTAAACAATATATAAATTATTGGTTTCTACCTTGCCAAATAAAGAAAAATATGTTACAGGTTATCCATATTATTTAGGAGAGCATTACTTAGGATAACTTTTCAATAAATACTAAGATGAAAAAGTATGCAGGCTTCTTCCACAAGCTGACTTTAGGCCTTGGGTGGAATGGACCACAACTCCTTTGGACCACTCACCTGATACTCAGGTCATAACTCCCGCTCAGTAGAAAGTTCTCCTCCTCACACAAGAAGAGGGTGCGGACACTCCCAGCATGGCCTCGGAACTCAGTGGGTAACTCCTTTACTTGTATGACATCTAGAAGCTGGATTTTCCGGTTGGATGACACTGCGACCAGATCTCCCCCAGAATAGTGGATGACTCTGTTTCGGTCCCACCTGAGTTGCCGGGGGCAGAAAAAGATGGTCCATGAAAGAAAAGTTAGTGTCCTTCCAGAACTCCCTTCGTCTGATGACTGTCCCCTGCAGGGGTGGTATAATGGAAAGCAGAAGGCACACTCCTGGTGGACCCCGACCTCATACCATACCAAGTCACTTTAGGTGAAAACCTAAAAACAACAGGAAAACTATTAAAAAAGAATCTACTAATGTATGATAAATCATCAAGAGAGGATATTCTGGGGCGCCTGGGTGGCTCAGTGGGTTAAGCCGCTGCCTTCGGCTCAGGTCATGATCTCAGGGTCCTGGGATCGAGTCACACATCGGGCTCTCTGCTCAGCAGGGAGCCTGCTTCCCTCTCTCTCTCTCTCTGCCTGCCTCTCCATCTACTTGTGATTTCTCTCTGTCAAATAAACAAATAAAATCTTTAAAAAAAAAAAACATATAAAAAAAAGAGAGAGAGGATATTCTGTTGAATATGCATCATTTCCCAAACTTGTCTGACCACAGAAATCTTTTTTTATGGAAAACATTAGAGGAACACAGCTTGGAAGCCTGATGCCAACTGCATATCCCGCTGTTTCTTTCTTTTTTTCTCTCTCTCTTAACCAATACCCAATGAGTGTATGTCAGGTTCAAAGTACTGTGCTAAGAGCTACCATGGGAAATACAGAGATGAATCAAGATACGGATCTTGCCTTCAACGAGCCTGCAGTCTAGTAAAACAGGATAAGTTAATTTTCCAGTCATAAGATTATTAGCAAATAGATAAAATATGAGCAAGATGACCAAATCATTTATTGTCCAAAATGAGACTTTTCATTGTGAAAAAGGACACGATTATTAGTAACTCCAGGACCGTAGAGTAAAGGGGGATTTTTTTCAGCAAACATGGATGGAGTCATGTCTGAATACGAAAAGTAATTCTTGATATCTTTGTCCTCATTCCCCTTGTTACATCTAGAGTTCAGTCACCATCATCTCTTCCAAAGGGCACTTATCACCAGGCCATCCATAAAAACCCAACTTTGCCTTTCCACTATCTGCTGTGTCTTCCCCTTACTGACTGCTCAAGATGTAATTTGTAAGTAACATTCACAGTCAAAAATAAAATAGAGAGAGGCAGCCTCCACAAAACCTTATAAATAAAGAGTGAAATCCGAGGCCTAAACTATGGCAGAAAGTTGATTCCTAGGGCACCTGGGTGGCTCAGTCAATTAAGCAGCTGCCTTTGGCTCAGGTCATGATCCCAGGGTCCTGGGATCGGGACCCACATCGGGTTCCCTCCTCAACGGGAAGCCTGCTTCTCCCTCTCCCACTCCCCCTGCTTGTGTTCCCTCTCTCACTATGTCTCTCTCTGTCAAATAAATAAAATCATTAAAAAATTTTATAGATATACATGCAAAGAAAATTCTAGAATATACAGAAGTATACATGAATATTAATAAAATGAATATTAATTTGTGTACTAATATACATGAAGATTATAGGAGGTCTTTGCCTTTCTCTATACATTTTCTGGTATTTAGTGGATTTCTTCTTTGCACTAAGCATATATCACTTCTAAAATTGAAATAAAACCATACAAATATTTTTTTAAAAAAAGCAATGTTTTCATGCTTGTGACTTGTGTGAAAGTTGGTCAGGATACCCGAAATTACAACAGGAGAGTGTCCTCTGGCCACGGGGAGAATGGTGCAAACATCCAGCCCTATTCTCCGAAGGGGATCTCATGTTCCTGCGGGACTTGAGCTGGAGGGGAGGAAGGATTGCCTTTCCAAGTGAACAGGGTCATGGAAATCCTACAGACGCCAGTGTGGGTAATTCAAGGGTCCCCGAAGACCTGGGTTCTGGCCCTGGTACCTACGTGTCTGAGAGGATACGGATATTATAAGTCCCACAGAAGATATTTCTCTCCTCCATTAGGACCTGCTGAGTTTCCTGGTTCTGGTATGCGGCCCACAGGTTGTAGTCATTCTAACAACGGAACACAAAGTCAAATCACAGCGGCAACTTTACCCCAGGCCCCAAACATGCACCCCCGAGGGCGCCCCCAGCAAGGACATAAGGTCCCAAGGATTCTTTTGCTTCAGGCTGTGGCTGCCACTGCGTGTGGGGAGGGAGGGACCCCGGAGCAGACCCCAAAGTAATCCATGGAGAACCAAGGGTCCTGATTTGTCTTCCATCTCTTTGTATTTTCTGTGTGTTCTGATTCCATGAATTGCTGATCGCTCAACTTTTCGCAAAAAATGGGCTCACAAAGAGCAATGCTCACGAAATAAAGTCACAGGTGCCCTCTGGCCAGATCTTTTGCAGAAGTTGAGGTTCCATGGGCCTATTGCATTGACCTGAGGGTACAGAGCGTGCTGGTGGGAACTCAAACTGTATGTGAAGTCACAACTACACCCACTATGCATTTGGGCCTCAAAGTCTGCCCATAGAGGCAAGCTTGGTTCCTCCTTACAGCTGCCTCACGGAGGACACCATTGGCCCCACGAATTATTCTCATCATTTTGCAGGTGAGATATATAGCTGAGCCTCGGGAAGAAGAAACCAATTTTATCAAGTCTCAACAGGGGTGTTTTCCTTCCTTTTCTAAGACTTCCTTCCTTCCTTCTTTCCATCTTTCTTACTTTCCTTCCTTCTTCTTTTCTTCCTCCCTTCCTTCCTTCTTCCTCCTCCCTTCTTCCCCCCATCCCTCCCTCTCTCCATGGGACACTTTCTAAACCACTGTGGCATGCCAGGTAGGCCAAATTCTGCTACAGATGACTCAACCAGACTCTCGCTTATCACTCCTCTTTCCAGCCATACTCTTCCCCCTCAAATAGCAGGAAATGCTAACCATGCTAGCAGGAAACCAAAATACAGAGTGCCTTTACCATGAAAGGCAGCACATTTGGACCTGGGAGCCCTCCTGGGAACATCTCTTCAAAGCTTCCTTCTTCTCCGTGCCTGTAGACTTTTCCTTGGGATGCCTGCTTTTCTGGACTCAATCTCCTCCTTGATCTCTAACCCAGTAGTGATGTCCACCTTAGAAGCCTTGCCCCTGACTCTCTCAACCTGCCTTCCCTCGAATGTCCAAGCATCTCTGATATCCTGCCTTGAATTCATCAAGTCTTCCTTGGCTTCTCACAGCCTGGGCTGGAATGACTTTGCTTTTGGTCATTGGCCAAGTTTTGAGAGCCCAGAAGCTCCATGGTAGAGTCAATCAGGAAAAAGACCTGATTCAAATCCCAGCTCTGCCACTGAGCAGCTAGGAGACCTTTGGCGATTTTTGGAACCTCTCAGCCTCCACTTCCACGTCCAGAAACTGGGAGCGATGATATCCACCCAATCTACAGCAAAGATCAAGTGAATGATGTGTACAAAGCCCTTGGCACTATGTCGGGCACACCACTCAAACTCATTCCCCATGGCAGTCACCAGCCCTGAGAAGCACTCTCCTAAACTTTCCCTAGCAGACCCCTTAGCTTCCTCGTCTGGGTCTTCCATGTTTCTCGTCTGTTGTCCACAGTGCTTCACCTGTTTCTCTCTCTTTCCTAAAATTACAACATTCCTAAAATATCAAACACTGCCTGGGTCATCCTTTCCAGTCAGGCAGTTACTAGCCATATCACCCAGAGCAGGGTGTTAGCTCTGTTATACTTAGAGCACCGAGCTCAGGAAGAACGGGTCTGCATCCTATTGTATCTCTGTCATTCTGTCAAGGAGACCAGAAACTCTCAGCACCTCAGTCTTTCCATCGGTCACACGAGTGAATGGGCCGATTCAAAGATATAAAATTCAGGTCTTGGGGCACCTGGGTGGCTCAGAGGGTTAAAGCCTCTGCCTTCAGCTCAGGTCATGATCCCAGGGTTCTGGGATCGAGCCCGGCATCGGGCTCTCTGCTCAGCAGGGAGCCTACTTCCTCTTCTTGCTCTGTCTGCCTCTCTGCCTACTAGTGATCTCTGTCAAATAAATAAATCAATAAATCATCTTTTAAAAAATAAATAAATAAATAAAATTCATGTCAAATGAAGTCCACAGATGTGTTTTTCTTTGGCTCCCATAGTTTGGGGGGTTTTTTAATGCTTTTAATTGGCTGCCCGCATTTAAGGAAAATGAGAGATGTCACAAGGTAATTCAGATTTCTGACTTTTCTTGAAAGCTCAGATGGATGGGGAGGCTGAGGTCCAGTCTCTATGGCCGTACCTCGTGGGAGCTGTGTAGCACCTGGCCCCTTCGGATGGGGAGGGAAGTCTCCAGCTCCTGATGGTTCTGACACACCCACTCGCACCCCCCAACCGCCCTCATTCCTGTGACCTGCCCGGCTTCTGTGGACAGAAAAACTGGATGGTCACTCTGGTCCTTTCTATCCCTCGAATTCTAACTCATATACACAGTTGCCTTCGAGAAGCTACAGTCTGGATACCCCTTACTTAAGATTCTTTTGGGGCCCGTGGGACAGATTTGAAAATAGAAGACCCTTGAGCAGAGAGGAGAGAGCAAGAATCTGATGGTTTCAGGGATGACCACCAGGCCTGGATAAACTGTAGAGAGAGCTCAGAGCCTTTCTTCTGTCCTTCGCTGTTGCCCAAGATTTGGTATGGGGGAGTCTACGGTTAAGTAACTGCGCCCCTTCATTCTAGAATAAACCTGGAAGCGAGAGGGGAGAAAGCATAATCCATTCTGGACCCATCCTGGCCCTTCCATTCCCGAGCCACAGACCCTCACAGCCTCTGGATGCGTGTGGCCTGACGGGTGTTAAGGAAAATCCCAACCATCCCTGACATCTACCCATTTAACAGATGAGGGATTTCAGGCTGAAGGAGAGGAAGTCACTTGCTTAAGGACACACAGCACCGAACTCTGGTCTCCCTTAGGGAATGTCGCCTCCTAGGCCCTAAATCCATGTGCTATATCCTATATCCTATATCCTCCCGCTTCCTCTACCCTCATATAACGACTGAGTCTGGACTGCAGCCTGGCTAAGAACAGGACGCCACGGTGACCTGCCCCAGATGCCACTGCTACTCACCTTTGTTCTGAGTTTCAATTTCTGATTTTTCACACGTATGCACTTCCCGTTATCGGTTATTTTAGGAACTGGGATAAAAAGCTTGTTGGCATAGTTAGGATCGATTCCCTTTGTGTAGGATCCCTGAGGGAAAAAACAAACAGAAAATGGTTATTACTCTTGGCCCTTACTCCCCAAGAGAAGGGGGGAAACTCGTCCTTGGCAAGGTCTGAATGGCGGGTAAACTCTGGCAAAAGAAGGCCCAGGTCTGGCCCGTGAGGCTGGTAGTGTGCGCGGACTGGTATAAGGTGGACAAAACACATGGAGGGACCCCAGGAGGACATGGCCAGAGTCCTCCACTTCCCAGAGGGTGGTCCGCCTCACAAGGCTGGCCTCTTCGTGTCTTCTCTTATCTATCTGTGCTGGGAAACACTCAAGCTACCAGCAACCCATGACATAGGGCAAGGCCAGAAACAGAAGTAAAAATGCCAGAGGTGGACACTATTCCAGGAGAAGAGCATCTTGACCCAAGAATATACTTGGGGCTTTGAAACATCTGGGTACCACGTGAGGCTGCTCCGGGAACACACTCACGGTCCTCTCATTGCCAAAGCCACAGTAAAGCTCTCTGGTGAAAACAATCCCCCACTCTGTGAGGTTTCAGGAAGGCTCTGCCTTCTCTCCTCCTGAGAGGTTTCCATATATGTCCTCCCTCCTGGATGCGCTGACCATGGGGTGATTAACGGGGAGAACAGACACAAAGGAAGTCACTACTGAATGCTACAAAGCAACAAACACGGGGCAGGAGGCCAACTGAGGATCTAGGGAAGAGACCGGAAAGGCCCCCAGGCAGGCCAACCTCAATGCGGAAATGAGGCGGGTCTCCAGATCGACCCCTCCCCCTCCAGACAGGAAGTACCTGCAAGAAGGTGATATGGCTCTGAATGAAAGGATGCATCGACAATTCCATCTTGACCTGCTGGACCAGCATGGCCCAGTGCTGGCTCACGGAGGCACACCTGTTCAGGCTGTTTTTATCCAGCATACCTGAAAAAAAAAAAAAAAAAACATGGACCTGGGAACCTCCCAGCCAGCCCGTGAGGCACGACGGTGTTTGGAGAAATCCCCCAGGACAGCCCAGCATACTTAGAATATATTTGGAGAGGTGAACGGGCAGGGAACGGATGAAGTCCCGGTATTTGCTGACCCCGGAGGACAGGTCTTTGACGACATCCAAGTCAACCAACAGATTGGAGGGCGTGTATTCGGCCTTCGACAGGCCTGCTTTTCCGGAAAACAGGCTATTCATCTCTAAAATGCACTGGATGGAACTCTTCCATTGTCCATCTAGAGGAAAGTGAGAGAAAGGTGTGGGATGAGGCTGATTCCGCAATAACTCCAGGCCAAGAGAAGCCCTCCAGAAACCCTCTCCCCAGAAATAGAGCTCATCAGAATCCACCCTTTTAGACCCCTGGATTTTTATCGTTTCTTCTGCCAGAGTGGAAACAATGACCTCCCCAACGAAATGCACGAGGACTTTTTTAGCCTTCCCAGCTCAGGTAGGATACCTATAGCAGCAAAGCCTGCCCCACTCAGGTGAAATGGCCTTGTGCCTGGAATTTCCTTAGAATATCGCAAGGGGAAAAAATATATAAACAATTTTGTAAAGGGACAAATGAATGACATGAAGGGGCCAAGTATTGATAATTATCGAAACGGAGTGATGGTTATGTGCGTGGTGATTACGCTCTCTTATCTGTTTATGAAATCTGGAAGTTTCCAGATGAAAAGGGCCTGAGAATTGATGCTTTGTGTTTCTTATAATGAGGTCACATAGAGCTCTCGCCTCACACAAACCAGCTCAGGAAATCGTTGAGGCTATGCCCTACTTCCCCACTGCTTTTGCTTCCTCCTCAAGACTGAATCCAGTGCAGCAAAAGATAGGCGCCAGTGGGCTGGTCTCTACAGGTGTCCCCCATGCCAAAAAGGGAGGGGCCAGGCAAGGGATTGTGGCCCCGGGGCAGAGGGAGAACCCAAAGGAAACCCTCTTATAGTTCCCTTTCTGAGCTTTATTTTCAGGCATCTCTCAGAGGCACCAAGATGGAGAAGTGAAAACATGGGCTTTAATAAGGTTATAATGACCACCTTCAATTCTCGCTTCTCCCCTACTGGATGTGGGATTCGATTATGTAATAAGGATCGGTGAGGCCAACATACCACTGATGCCAAATGAATGTTCATCTCCAAAACCTGCCACCCCCAGACGCTACTGCCCTGTGCCCACCGCCCCAAACCCATCGGGACTTCCCGATCTCCCGTCTATTAGCTTTCTTGCTACAAGCTGACTTACCAGTATTAGATGCTTCGCCCCTCCTGTTTTCAAGCGAATTTTCTTTTCCTGAAGCTCTGGACAAAGGGAAGGATGCAGTCTTGGTGCTGGCTGCCCAGAAAACATCCGAGGTCTCATACGGCACGTTGTAGTCTTTCTCGGGAAAGAAAAAAACACATCACTAGTGTCTTGGTTGGGGCCTGAAATGCCAATGGCCAAGACAAGGTGGCTTTTGAAGTGGGGTTGTGGAGGAAAGGACATGAGGCAAACAGTTTTTTGTTTGTTTGTTTGTTCTTTAAAGATTTTATTTCTTTATTTATTTAATGAGAGAGATCACAAGTAGGCAAAAAGGCAGGCAGAGAGAGTGAGAGGGAAGCATGCTCCCTGCTGAGCAGAGAGCCAGACTCGGGACTCAATCCCAGGACCCTGAGATCATGACCTGAGCCAAAGGCATCGGCTTAACCCACTGAGCCACCCAAGCACCCCAAGACGGTTTTATTTCTACTTGCCTCTCTTCAGTCTACACAAAACGGACCGGGCCAGTTATGTCTGGTTTTTTGGGAGGAGGGAAGCGGGAAGGGGGGCCTCCAAGTTTCCATATAAAATTTGCAGAAAGGGGTGCCTGAGTGGCTCAGTCAGTTAAGCTTCTGCCTTTGGCTCAGGTCATGATCCCAGCATCTTGGGATGGAAACACCATTAGGCTCCTTGCTAAGCAGGGAGCCTGCTTATCCCTCTGCCTGTGGCTCCCTGCTGTGTGCTCTCTCACTCTCTCTGACAAATAAATAAAATCCTTAAATAACTAAATAAATAAAATAAAAAGCCTTCCCAGTGATTCTGATGCAAGCTGAAGTTTGAGAACTCCTCTTCAAGGTTGGATTTTATGCACAAGCAAGGAATATGGTGCAATGAAAGGGAAAAAGCCCTAAACTTGATCCCCTTGACCCAGGTTCTGTGCAGGGCAAACTGAAAGGCAAACCAATTCAGAAGCCTCCCCTTTACATCCCTCTCTAACCCTGTCTAGTCCCTAACGCACTGCAGGAACCACACCAGCAAAAAGCAGTAGTGGCACAGGCCAGCCACATCTGGGTCTAACTCCATTTTAAATGCCTCACAGTGGGGCCCCTGGGTGCTCAGTGGGTTTAGCATCTGCCTTCAGCTCAGGTCATGATCCCAGGATCCTGGGACCAAATCCTAGCATGGCATGGGGCTCCCTGCTCAGCGGGGAGCCTACTTTTCCATCTCCCGCTCCCCCTGCTTGTGCTCCCCCTCTCTCTTTTTCTCTCTCTCTCTCATAAATAAATAAAATCTTGAAGAAAAAGCTTTAAAATAAGACAAAAAATGCAAAATTAAATGCCTGACAGTTACAAGTTCTGCACTTCCTTCTGAGTGTGCATTCTATACTTTTCTAGAAGGAAGTCGCAGTTTACAATTTCTCCTTCGGTAAACAGGGCTGCAGGTCAGGACAAGGACCTCTGTCCTGTATTCTAGAAGATCCCTGTCTCCCTAAGCTGGTCCACACCCCTGGTTCCTTGACAGGTTCCCCAAGTCTGGCTTCCCAGACCCCCTGGGGCATTGTTTACCTGCGACGTTGTTCCACTGTCTCAGAGACAGGACCCTGATGACATTGGCAGCGGTCAGCAGCAGCTTGGGGTCACACATCTGCAGGAGAAAGAGCGTGTAATTCGCCTTGGTCCGGTGGGTGCTTCTCGCAAACCAGGACAAGATCTCCCGCATCTTCTGCTCCACGGTTTTATCCAACATCTGGTTCAAGGAAGACCTGACGATCTTCCCCTCCTTCCTGCTGAGGTTGATCCGGGACCGGCTGTAGATGAAATCCTTCCCCTGCGTGGTCTGAAGGATATTCTGAAAATAGTGCAGCAAGTAGAGGCTACCCAGCTGCTCCAGGATGCTCACCAGAAACTTTCTCCGGGGCACCTCTCCTATCCTCCGGAACCACTGTTTGGTCGAGAAGATATTCCAAGCCAAGACACATGTTTCGCATTCTTGACACACAGGGACAGAACTGTCTCCCTTCTCACAACGGAAATACGGGGCATTCCTGAGCCTTGGGTCCAGGTTTTCCATGATTCTGAGATGACCAGCTCATTTTATCCTTGCCCGTTGTCAACCCCACCAAACATCAGAGGTACAGGAGAGGCGGACAGATATCCTAATTGAGCCTTTTCTATTATAAACATTTCCCAGAGGAAAGGTAAAGCCCTGCGTTGGATGGAAAGCTGCTCTCTCCCAGAAACTGCCGGTAGAAGTCTGGCTTTTTGTACTGACTTCCTAGGAAACATGGCTTTTACCGTAAATCTCCTAAACCGGGCACTGCTTAGTAGGTGGAGGCAGTTGCTGTATATTCTGAAAGAGCTGGTCATCCCATTTCTAGAACCACAAGAAGAGCGTCAGTCCCATTGAAGTCATACATGGAACCCTCTTAAAGGAAAAGATATGTATATATCATATATCGTGAAGCCTGGCATTGAGCTTCGATTGTTACTAATGACTTGTAAATATTCATGATGTACTTCTTACGTTAATAGCTGTTTGGCTATAAGGTGGCTAGCCCAATGATCCTGAATATGTCTCTACTCATTTTTTTTTAAGATTTTATTTATTTATTTGACAGAGATCACAAGTAGGCAGAGAGGCAGGCAGAGAGAGAGAAGGAAGCAGGCTCCCCGCCGAGCAGAGAGCCCGATGCGGGGCTCGATCCCAGGACCCTGAGACCATGACCCGAGCTGAAGGCAGAGGCTTTAACCCACTGAGCCATCCAGGCGCCCCTGTCTCTACTCATTTTCTAAAGTCATCGTTGAACTGAAAACAGAAATGTTTTCATTTACCTTACTACGAAGGTAAGTCGTTTCACTGGTTCAGAATGCTAATGAGAAACCTCTGCAGGGAAGCCCTCCCTCAGGGAAAAAATTTCACTCAGCCTCAATTACACGCTCCTCTGGGAGGCAGCACCCGGACTGAATTCAAGGGAGGGGGGCGGTCACCCCTTGGGGTGCATTACATTGAATACAACCCAAGGAAGTGTTTGAAAGCAAAGAATTACTTTGATTACTTGGTGCAGGTAAGGAGACAGATCACTCTCAAAGCACTGTCTCTCTTGAGGTTAGAACAGGAAGCTTTTATTCAGTGTAATAGGTGGTGAGAGCAAGGAGCTTGCATATTCATTAAGGAATTTACATGCTCTATTACTTGGGCATTTCTGTTCAATAGCTCAGACCTAGACCGCCCACAGGCTAGTATATACATTATGTTCAAAAGGTGGCAGAAAATTCCACCTCTAGGTGGAGATCTTAGTACTATAACCAGATAAAGGTAAGTTCAGGACCAGGTTAAAGGGTGGGGACGGAATTGGTACACAGCTCTAAGCTGGCTCAAACTGGCTCCAGGAGGCTCTAGCCAGTGAAATATCTAGCCAGGGGCTATCAGGTGAGACACGCAGCTGGGCAGCTCTCAAAACAGCACCTTCCTTCCTGGTTCTCCTGCATCTCCCATCTTCCTTCTGCTGCTAGCTTTCAGCCCTCTGATTCTGAGTACCTCCCCCATTGCATCCCAGCCAACAGCACAGCCAAGTGGAGAACAGTGAGGAGTCTGGGGCAGGACTCCTGGACCCCAGCCCAGCTGCTTACTAGCTCTGTGTGCACAAGCATATTACTTAATGCCCAATGTGTCAATTTGCTTATTTATAAAACAAAAGACAATAGTTTTGACTTGGGGTGGGAGGTTGAGGATTAAATGAGATACTATCTGCAAAGCACCTAAAAGATGGCCTGTTACCTACTCAGCCCTCCGGAAGTGCTAACTATTGTCCTGTTGTTGTCATCATGGGTGTCATTGGGAACATTGTTCTGGGCAGCCAGGTAATCAATGCCCACTGGATCTCTACACAATCTCCAATCTCCATGTGCATACATTGAGATGCATTTAAAAAATGACCCTAGGCAGGCATTGGCTCAGTCAGTCAAGCATCTAACTCTTGATCTCAGCTCAGGTCTTGATCTCAGGGTTGTGAGTTCAAGCCCCATGCTGGGCTTCACTCTGCGTGGAGCTGACTTAAAAAGAAAAAAAAGAAGAAGAAGAAGGACATAAAACGTGGTATACCTATTTTGTGAGGTCTTTACCATTTGCCGTGGCTTATGATCCATCCAGGAGTAATGACTTGGGTCATTACAGCCAGCCCTCAGAGTGCACATGGTCCCGCAGGTTTCCAAACAGAAGGCTTCTGCAGTCACTTGTTACCCAGAAAGAGATTAGGGGCTCAGTGGGCTTTTCAAACATTTTGAACAACAAAATTCTATTTGCAAATCATCTTCTTCTATAAAAGCTCAATGTGGAACATAGACAAAATGATTTCTATTAGAATAAATCTATGTTGTAAGTTCAAAGTTCACTTGCTAGCAAGGCAAGTAGGGAGAACAACTTGGCTATTTTGATGAAGACAAAACTTGGGAACCTGAAGTTAAAGATGACAGACACACGGGACGCTGGGTGGCTCAGTCAGTTAAGTGTCCGACTCTTGGTTTTGGCTCTGATGACCGTTGGGGCTCCGGGAGTGCAGGAGGAACAATAGAAATGACCTCTGAGTCCGCTGTCTTCCAGCCGCCTCCCCCTCCTTTCCTTCACCCTTGACTCTCCCGCCAAAAGGATGTATGCCCACGTCACATCTCCATGGGTAACCCGATACCTATGCAGGAAACAGATAAAAGACACACACACACACACACACCAACTCCCTCCCAGTGCGACTTCCCCCACTCTGCTTTCCAGAGTGACCCAACCTTGCCCGAGGGTGCCCACCTCCTCCCAGTGCAAACTTCCTGGCTCCCCTTTTCTCCTGAGCTCTGAAACTTTGCCTGAGAGTGCCTTTAATAAATCTTGCCTTGCACCCACTTCGCCTGGTGTCGTGTTTATCTCACCTATAAAACCTTAATGATGATCTCAGGGTCACGAGATCAAGCTCTGTGTGGGAGCCTGCTTAAGATTCTCTCTCCCTGGGGTGCCTGGGTGGCTCAGAGAGTTAAGCCTCTGCCTTAGGCTCAGGTCATGGCCCCTGGGATGGACCCCCACATCGGGCTCTCTGCTCGGCAGGAGCCTGCTTCCTCTTCTCTCTCTGCCTGCCTCTCTGCCTATTTGCGATCTGTCTCTGTGTGTCAAATAAATTTTAAAAATCTTTAAAAAAAATTACAGCTTCCCTCTAGGATGAGATCAGATGTGTGAGACCAGCTGTCACTGCTCTTGTCGATGTTATAATGATTTCCCTAGATTAAGCCAAAATGTTTGGTGTAACCAAGCATTTCTGGTGCCCATGTCTGGAGACTAGGGACAGTTAGAGAAAGGTATTGGGTATCACTGCCCAGCTCGGTGGCAAAGGCAGTCTCCCACAAGGGTTGGGGTTGGGGACAGGAATCAGGCTGGGAAGGAGATCAGTTCTAACAGGTTGGTCTCTTCTGCCTGAATCCCTATCTGGAGAAAAGGTGAAGGTGGGTTAGCTTCTAAACTCTTGGGGAGGTTGGCCAGGAGGAAAGAGCTCCCATACACATAGGGTTTGGGTCTCTATGCAGGAGACATACCACCAACACCCCAGAACTACTACAAACTGAAAGTAGCTCGTGTTTTTTGTTTTGCTTTGTTTTATTTGTTTTTACAGAGGGAGGTAGAGGGTGGGCTGGGAGGGTGGGAAGAGGCAGAGGGTGAGAGAGAGAAAATATTAAGCAGCTGCACACCCAGCAGGGAGCCCGATGTGGGGCTCGATCTCAGAACCCTGAGATCATGAACTCAGCTGAAATCAGGAGCCAGATGCTTAACTGACTGAGCCCCAGAGGCGCCCCTAAAGTGGCTGGTTTTTGAAGGTCCAAATTAATCAGTGAGGCGGACATACATCAAAGCAGTTTTGCCCACCCAGCTCAGTCTTGATTCCATGCTGAGGGCCAGGGGTAGCCCTGAGGGGGAGCACAAACCTGGGAGTCAGAGAGACCGGCTGGAACCCCACTGCTGCTCCTTACTAGCTGTGTGACCTTGAACGAGGTACTCGTGCTTCCCTGAGCTCCCGTTTTCTTATCTGTAGAAGACACATAATCCCCACCACGCAGGGTGCTGTCCTATGAGGACTAATTAATGAAATTAGGTGAGCATGAAATTTTTTTCTGCTGCCTCTGCATTCGACTCCCTACCAACACACACACACACACACACACACACACACACACACACGGCATCTTACCTGCAAGGTGACCGGATAGGATAAGTCAATGATGGGGTATCCAAAGAGGAAGGCAAATAGGTCTCATAAGAGTTGAGACCCAGGAGAAGAAAACATTTCTCAAAGGAAGGTTTTGGGGCTGAGAAGTCCACCTGGAGATTTCTCAGATATCCACGCTGCCAGCAGCTTGTAGACGTGCAAGTCCCCTGGCTTTCCTTTCTGCTCTGTGTTCTTCACGATTCCGATTAGACGGTCTTCCCATACATCCTCAGTCTCTACTTCTCTTTCCCACCTCTCACAGCGTTTGGAGAGCCCCAGGGAGCAGGGTTGCTTCACCCTACCCCGTTCGGCTGCCCTATCTAGGACCGCACCCAGGGCCACCTGCCGGGCTCAGGCAGCAGAAGTTGGGAAAGGGCTGGGGGGCCAGAGTAGGAGGGTGTGGGGTGAGACCAGGCTGTGCTGCGGCCAGCGACTCGCCCCTCGATAATTCCCTTGCTGCACCCCTTCTGCAAAATGGAGCTCATACTTCTGCCTAGCTTGGGGGTGAGAATCAGGGTCAAATGAAGGGATGAGTTTGAACAGCACCTCACAATGTGTGAAGAACTATCCAAGTGTCGTTATCCGGGAAAGCGGGGAAAACTCACATTTTATCATCTCTCCTTCGTGCGACGTTACAAAGTCGATTGAGCAAAGTTTCTGTTCCTGAGAAGTCCGTCATTCTCCAGGCTTTCAAAAGGCCCTTTGACTTTGAAAGAAGCAGGTGGAACACAAGGGCCTTGGCTCGATGTTGTTTTATGATGCACGAGGGGGAGGACGGAGACAAGAGCACAGAAAAGCTGGAAGCCCAGCTGCTGGCAGTTGACGAGCAGAGCCAGTTAGGGAGAGAGATGCGAACCGTGGTTCTCACACTTCGCGCGGGCTTCAGAATCGCCTCGCGAGGCCTTAATAAACCAGACCGCTTCCCCGGTCCCCAGAGTTTCTGATTCCTAAATCCAGGCTGGGAGCCCCAGAATTTACATTTCTAAGAAATTTCTGCATGGTGCTGACGCGGCTGGTGGGGAAACTGCGCTTTGAGAAATACAGCTGTGAGCTATGCTTGCGTCTAAGTCTGAGAACGGAACTTCGCTTTAAAAATGAACACAGGGGCAGGGACCTGGCTGGCTCAGTGGGTTAAAGTCTCTGCCTTTGGCTCGGGTCATGATCCCAGGATCCTGGGATCCAGCCCCGCATCGGGCTCTCTGCTCAGCAGGGAGCCTGCTTTCCCCTCTCTCTCTGCCTGCCTCTCTGCCTACTTGTGATCTGTCTGTCAAATAAATAAAATCTTTAAAAAAAAAAAAAACTAATTTTTTTAAAAAAGTAAAAATAAACACAAATCCTTCATTCTTTCAGAAGTTATTACTGGGGGTGCCTGGTTACTCAGTCGGTTAAGTGGCTTTCTTCAGTTTACGTCATGATCTCAGGGTCCTGGGATCGAGCCCCGCATCGGGCTCTCTGCTCAGAGAGGGAGCCTGCTTCCCCTGCTCTGCTCTGCTCAGAGGGGGAGCCTGCTTCCCCCTCTCTCTTCCCCCTCTCTCTCTGCCTACTTGTGATCTCTCTCTCCATCAAATAAATAAAATCTTAAAAAAAGAAAGAAAGAAAGGGACTAAGCATATTCGAGCAAAGCCTGGACGACCACTCTACCTGAGCCGTACATAGTGGGTGCCCTGCGTGTGTGTATCAGCTGAACATGATACAGTGACCCTCCCTGCAAGGCCTCCTGCCCTCCCACCACCGTGTCTCATGGTGGGTGCAGAGAGAGGGCAGTTGAACTCAGGGAGCTAGGAGAAGCTATAGCTTCTATAGCTTCTATAGCGATCGGGGCTGGAAGGGTGAGCCCCAAAATGGGGGTAGTTGGTTGTAGAGATGGGGAGCAATCAGACAGATGGTCAGTCAATGACACAACGGAAAATTCAAGATGGGCTGAGAAGACATTACATTAGAGGCAGTACCTCAGACATGGGATTGAGGGATGTAGTCCATACTGCTTTGGCTGTTATTGTTGTGAATAGTAGATTCCTCTGTTTTATTTTTTTAAGATTTTATTTTTAAGTAATCTCCGCACCCAATGTGGGGCTTGAACTCACAACCCCCTAGATCAAGAGTCCCATGTTCTACCAGCCAAATGCCCCTTGAATAGTAGATTCTTATTTAGTTCTTCAGATTCTATCATTTTTCACTTAAATTTTTTTTTAAAGATTTTTTTAAAGATTTTATTTACTTATTTGACAGAGAGAAATCACAAGTAGATGGATAGGCAGGCAGAGAGAGAGAGAGAGAGGGAAGCAGGCTCTCTGCCCCGCTGAGCAGAGAGCCCGATGCGGGACTCGATCCCAGGACCCTGAGATCATGACCTGAGCCGAAGGCAGCGGCTTAACCCACTGAGCCACCCAGGCGCCCTTTTTAAAGATTTTTATTTATTTATTTGACAGACAGAAATAACAAGTGGGCAGAGAGGGAGGCAGAGAGAGAGAGAGAGGAGAAAGCAGGCTCCCTGCTGAGCAGAAAGCCCGATGCGGGGCTCGAGCCTAGGACCCTGGGATCATGGCCTGAGCTGAAGACAGAGGTTTTAACCCACTGAGCCACCCAGGTGCCCCAAATTTAAATCAGTTCCTTGGGGCTGTCATTGAAGCATCCAACTCTTGGTTTCCGCTCAGGTCATAATCTCAGGGTCATGAGATTGGGCCCCACAGTGGGCTCCGTGCTGAGCATGGAGCCTACTTAAGATGCTCTCTCTCTCTCTCTCTCTCTCTCCCCATCTACCCCTCCAAATCCCCACTCTCTCTCTCTCTCTCAAAAAAAAAAAAAAATTATATATATATATATATCAACTTCTTGTGATCAAAAGATACACATCTAGTTATATTCTGGGTCACTGTTATCTTAGCATATTGGCTTCCATGTTATAAATGCCACATGTGTTGAATCAATTTCATTTTATTTCAGGACAGTCATTCCAAAAACATGCTGAACCCGGTTAGAGAAATAAGGGTTCCACAGTTGGGCCAAAATTCTTATCTCCTCATTCCATCATAAAGCTTGGGAAGACGTGGGAATTTACTCAGGTTCTCTAACATTCCTGGAAAAGAAGTCATAAGCACTTGAACTTCAACAAGTTGAGACAGGAATGAATTACGTGGTGGCTAAAATTACATTCTGACTCCACAATCACAAGTGGTCTAGTAACGGAACAAAACAATCACGCACCAGAAGGAGCCCCTGATGAGTTCAGACTCTTTTCCCAAATGTGTCTACACAGAGCAAGAGGAAGTAAGTGTAGGTAAATACAGAGGGTGATGTGCACACACAACACACACACAGAGCTTGGGGGAAATGACAGAATATAAAATAGGCCTTTGTTCTCTTGTTTTATTTATTTATGCTTTAAAATTTGTTCATTTTAAACAATTTCTGTTTGGGGACCAAGAATAAGCAAAAAGATATGCCCGTCAGTGGAAGCAATGACAGAGAGAAAGTAGGTGTTTCTAACTCTCGGTTTTGCTTTGGTCTTCTACATCAAAAAGGGAAGGTTGACACTGAAACCGAATGAACAAAAAAGGAGCTGGCAGGGAAATGGAGCTCAAGTCAGTTAAGGAGATGCCCAAACGGTCCCTTTATAAGAGCTCCGGCATTCTGATCTCAAAAAGCTACATCTCACGGCACGGACACTGTTGGCCAATGTGACCAAAAGCCAGGCAGTAATCTTCGAGAAATGAGGAAAAGTGATAGACGATGGGGACCCACGAAACTGCCTCAGCTTTTAAAAAGAAAAGTAAGGTACGTTCTGGAAGCAAAAGACTCATCAACTTGATGTTAACTCACAGCAGAGAAACCTTAAAATGGTTTAATCAAGCATTTGGTGAGCATTCAGAAAATAAAGCAGCTGCACCAATAAACCACAGTGGTTCCATAAAAACAAGGGCAGGCCAAGGTGTTCTCCTTTTCTCTTCTGAGCGCCTTGTGAGACAGGTGGAATGAGGAAAGGCAGACGTGTCTTGGTTTCTCCCTTTGGAAAAGTCCTTCCTGGTGTCTGGTGGATGAAGGGCTAAAAGTGGGCTACCTCAGTGTACAGTTTTACCAAAGTGCAACTTACTGCAAACTCAAAAGGCATTGACTGGGGGGTGCCAGATTCCCTATTTGACCCTCCTCTCATCAACAGGTATCAATAAGATTAATTAGGAAAGTTGACCAGCTCTGTGGGGGACACCAAGCTAGGAAGGAGCACTCATCTACGGGCTCCAGAATCAAGAATCAAAAGCATCTCGGTGAGCAGAGCAATGAAATTTTAAATTCAAGTAAAAAAAAAAAAAATGAACTCAGTAAAATTCAAATTTCAAAACATCCAAGAAAAACAATTCAAATCCTACTCTGTATAAATCCTAGGACACGAACAGAGGGCAGGGTCTCTGGGAACAAAGTAAGCGACTCAAAGCAATGTACTCTTGAGAAAGGACCATCAGACAGACAGAGGAGGAAACTTGCCCGACACGGTTCCCAGGAAACGACCCAGAAGTTATGAAGGAAAGTGGGAAATGTAGTGTGAAAACAAGACGACTTTCCTGGAGGGTCCACATGAGAACTGCCTCCAAGTATTTGAAGGGCGGTCCTCTGAATGAGAGATGGGACAAGTCCACATCTTGAAGTGAGACCCTCCCCTGAGGTCATGAGGACTAAGACTCCAACTCCGGGAAGACATTTCTTAGCATCGTCACTATCCAAAAATCCGATGAGCTGCGGGGTGAGGTAGTGAGGTCTCAGCTGCTCGGCTGGCCCAGACGGAGTGGGCACGAAGGCACGGAGGGCTTTAAGAGGCTCGATGTCCATGCTGAGGAGCTCATCATGAAGCTTATCCCCTTACACACAACACCCAGGGAGGAATGAGGAGGGCAGCATCGTGTAGTGGTTAAAAATCTCTGCATCAGCTGCCCAGCTTCCAACCCCAGCTCGGCCACTCGCTCACCGTGTGAGTGCAACGACTTTGAGCAAGTTCACTGACCATCCCCCCACCCCGGGGGCCACAGGTTCCCCAATCTGTAAACTGAGGATGATGGGAGCCTGGACCCCCAGGGAGCCACCGTGAAGTTGGGAGTCGATGGCCGTGCGGCATTAAGAACAGTGTCTGGGGCGTAGGCAACACAAAATAGAGTCTGCAATTGATTCTGATTACTCTGCAATCTCTGTGATCGCGCTGAAGATTCCTGGGCACCGAGCCTGGGCACAGTGTGACATTCACCTGAGCAGAGAGGAGAACATCACTAGAAGATGAGAAACGGGGTGTAGGTGCCTAGGGAGTAAAGAACACGGAGAACAGCACAGCAGAAGTAAAAGGGGAAAGCCAGAGACCTCTCCCCTCGTGCAGGAATCCACGTGATTCCTAAAGCCACTGGCAGACCTTTCCATCCCCAAGTCCCCTTTAAGATGCAAGCGGCTGGCTGGTCTTTGTGGTCAGCAAGAGTCTGGGGTCTAGGACGCAGCCTCGGTGGACGCGCCGGGCTTCTCAGCCTACTGGCATGGGCTTCTCAGGCTCCACCCCCAGATCCACGATCCGGATGGTGTTTTCCTTCTTGGAAAGCCAGAAGGCAGGGTAGACCGGCTCTGAAAACTTGCACTCAAACTTGTGAATCAGAGTCATGGCATCGGGCTCTACCCCATAGAAAGAGAGGATCCCCCCCAGAAAGTCCACGTAGATCCCCAGCCTCCGGAAAGGGCTGGCTTTGAGCGGGGTTTCCGTGTCGCTGTGCCAGGCTGTGAACTCCTTCCCGTTCCAGTGGAGGCTCCAGGAGAAGTTGTTTCCAGAAATGCAACCATTGCGCTCCTCCCCTTTCCGGTCGATGCCTTTGCAGGTCAGGCCAACATAAGTGCCGGCTCCAGAGATCTCTACCTCGAAATAGTACCTGTGCAGGTAAAGGCTCTGTGTGGACAGCACCTGCCGCCAGTGCACGAACCTGCTGGGGAGGTCCGGGTAGGGGTGCTCCCAGGGCGTGGTGTTGGTGACCTTGCGATTGTCCTCCTGCAGCCGGAGATACCTGTGCGCCGTGTCCGGGTCAAAAGAGATGTCACACGCATCTGAGGGGATATGGGAGAAGGGCGGGGAGGCAGGTCAGGAAGAGACAGCTGCTCTGGACAGGACACTTTGAACCCATCCCACTTCCCAGGTAAGAGAAAAACATCTTTCTCCTCTGCTCTGTTTACCCCAGGCCACTGCTCCCCCCAGAAAAGCGGTGGGCGAAAACCAGGAGCAGAGAACACAAGTCGCGCCACTTCCTTCCTTTATGAAGTTCAAATTGCTTGGCATTGACTGTGCAATTTACGGAACTGAACCAAGAAATAAAACCCCCTGATTTAGTCATTCATTCATTCGAAAATACGTATCGAAAGCCGGACACTCGTCTTCTTCTCAGTGTTGGCAAGGGTTTGTGCAAATAGGCACTCACATATCCACTCCTGATTCTTTTACTTTTTTTAATTTGACCAATATTTAGCATGGTAAACTCTCACCCATTACCTCAAACATAATCATTTCCGAATCCCAGAGAATCAAAAACTAATGGCACCTCCTTGCACCCAGTTGCTGGAGTCACACTGAAGTTATTCTGAAAATTTCTTTGCCCCCAGCCTCCCCACACCCCCCCCCAACACACAGACAGCCCCAAGCCTGGTAGATCCCACTTCTGTGCAAACCACTGCTTCACCCCCAATCTAGTCCAGAATCATACAACGGGCTCCTAGCTGGCCAAGCTGCTCTGTCTTGACCCCCTCCCATCCCCTGTCCACCACAGAGCCATGGAGCAGGTTTCAGGGTACAGGCTAAGGTAAATTATGTCACCCCAGCTTTAAGACCTTGGATAGTGGGCGCCTGGGTGGCTCAGTGGTTAAGCCGCTGCCTTCGGCTCAGGTCATGATCTCAGGGTCCTGGGATCGAGTCCCGCATCGGGCTCTCTGCTCAGCAGGGAGCCTGCTTCCTCCTCTCTCTCTCTCTGCCTGCCTCTCTGCCTACTTGTGATTTCTCTCTGTCAAATAAATAAATAAAATCTTAAAAAAAAAAAAAAAAGACCTTGGATAGTGCCTCTTGCCCACAGAATGCAGCAGTGGCCCATCACCCTGGCCTGCACAGCCAGGGATGACTGGCCCTTGCCTGTGTCTCCAGCTTTGTCTTCTGCCCTCTGGCCCTTGATGGCCGTGGTCCAGACCTCCTGGCCTCAGGAACATGCAGCGCTGAGCCCACTTCGGGGCTTTAGCACAGACCATTCTCTCCATGACATCATCATCGCCCTAACCTGAGCCTGGGAGATTCCTGCTGATCTTTCAAATTGTAACTGAGAGCTCATGTCCTCAAGGAGGCCCTCGCCACCACTTTTTCTCAGAGCGCTCCGACTTCGTAAGGGTCATGGTACTCCACACAATGGTTATAATCTATTTACTTATGGGTTCGTTTCATGCCCGTCTTCCTTCTAATCTATAAACTCCACATTTCACAGGGGACTGGATCTTGGACTTCTAGCTCAGAGACGTTCAGTATATATTCCCCAAGTGAATTAGCATATTCAAGTCTATTTAAAATCCATTAATATAAAAAATTATTTTAGATTAACCCCGAGTTTTCCAAACTTCTTTGTGTCTAGGGAAGGGAAATTCTTTTTGGTTGTTGTGGGATTTTTTTTGTTTTGTTTTTGTAAGGGAAATTCTTAGCAGTCAATGAATCACTTTAGAAGGAAAAAAAAAAGGACACAACAATCTAAGAAGTTAAAAGGAAAAATGAAAGGGCTGCTGGGTGGCTCAGTCAGACTGTCCGACTCTTGATTTCAGCTCAGGTCATGGTCTCAGGGTCATTGAGATCGATCTCTACGTCAGGCTCTGCACGGAGTCTGCTTTAGATTTTCTCTCTCTCCCCCTCCATCTGCCCCTCCCCCAGCTCTCTCTCTCAAAATAAATAAACAAAATCTTAAAAAAAAAAAAAAAAAGAAATGTGAATGTGAACCGAGGACCATAAAAAGGCATACAGGTGCTCACCTGGCAGCATCTATACTAAAATGGGACTGATACAGAAATGAGCACAGGCCATGGACACAGGTCACATGCAAATTCGTGAAGCATTCCATATTTTTAAAGGCAGCCAAAGGTACAAAGTTTCAGCTATAAGAGAAGTCCAGGGGATGTCATGTACAGCATAGTACCTATCGTTAACGAGACGGTGCTGCAGATCTGAAAGTTGCTTAGACAGTAGATCTCAAAACTTCTCATCATTAAAAAAAAAGAATTTTTGGGGCGCCTGGGTGGCTCAGTGGATTAAGCCGCTGCCTTCGGCTCAGGTCATGATCTCAGTGTCCTGGGATCGAGCCCCGCATCGGGCTCTTTGCTCAGCGGGAGCCTGCTTCTCTCTCTCTCTCTGCCTGACTCTCCGCCTACTTGTGATTTCTCTCTCTGTCAAATAAATAAATAAAATCTTTAAAAAAAAAAAAAAGAATTTTGTAACTATATGAGGTGATGGACGCTAACCAACTTTTCATTTCACAATATAGGTGTATGTCAAATCATGATCTTTTTTTTTTTTGTAAAGATTTTATTTATTTATTTGACAGAGAGAGATCACAAGCAGGCAGAGAGGCAGGCAGAGAGAGAGGAGGAAGCAGGCTCCCTGCTGAGCAGAGAGCCCGATGTGGGGCTCGATCCCAGGACCCTGGGATCATGACCTGAGCTGAAGGCAGCGCCTTAACCCACTGAGCCACCCAGGTGCCCCTCAAATCATGATCTTGTTCATGTACAACTAGTATACGTTATATATCAATAATACCTCCAAAAATGTGGTTTTTTGTTTTTATGCATTTGAGAGAGAGAGAGAGCCAAGCCAGACCTAAAAGGGAATCATCTGGTAACTAGCCAGGAGCTTCCGAAGTGCCAGGCTCATGAAAGACAGGCTAAGGGATTGGACCCGGGTTGGGGGAGACTAAGGAGGCAGGGAAACATCTGTGATCCTGGATCAGACTAGGGGCCAGAAAAAGGACACCGGTTAGCACGCTTGCTGAAACACTTGGATAATTCTACAGATTGGTTAATAGTAGTGAACTGATGTTCATTTCCTGGTTTTAGTCAATTTACCATAGTTATAGAAAGTGTTAATGTTCAGAGAAGTCTGATGAAAGGTATACCAGAATTCTGTCCCATTTTCTCCAATGCTTTTGTGAGTTTGAAATTGTCTCAAACATAAAAAATAAAAAAAATAATAATAGGGACGCCTGGGTGGCTCAGTGGGTTAAGCCGCTGCCTTCGGCTCAGGTCATGATCTCAGGGTCCTGGGATCGAGCCCCACATCGGGCTCTCTGCTCAGCAGGGAGCCTGCTTCCCCCTCTCTCTCTCTGCCTGCCTCTCTGTCTACTTGTGATTTCTCTCTGTCAAATAAATAAATAAAATCTTTAAAAATAATAATAATAATAATAATAAAATTCAAAAAAATTTAAGTATCCCATTTAGGGGTAGACTTGAGTTTGCAACAGCCTGAAACTTACAGGAAAAACGGTGTTCTTGCTCCAACAAGCCTTACACTGACATCAGTAAGTGGGTAAGGAAAGCTGTTTGCAACTTACATTGGAGGAACTGCTGCCTGGTGCTGGGCTCGGGTTTTGAGGTCCAATACTTGCGCTTGACAACAGCAGACACTTGAGTGCTGATATCATACTCCTCTGGAAAATCAGAGAGTTATGCATGCATACCTGTCCAGGTGGTCAGGAGAACCTAAGAAGCAGGGGTTCCCAGCCTCTCTTCCCTGAGCTCCCTGGGGAAGAAAGGGCTGGACTCTAGTCACATCAGAGAGAAACACACTCAACGGATGATTTCTCTGTGGGTGAAACAAAATCCACTGGAGAATGATCCCGAGCTGACTTGGATCTCACTTCAAAGTACAGGCATTAGCAACCTCGGAAACTAGTCAGGGAAATTCGAGCCAATGGCAGGATGTAACTAACTCAACTTCTCTGGGTTTGCATCATAAAATCAAATGATCAAGGTAAGTGCCCGTTAGCCACTGGTCTGGCCAAAGGACAGCTTTGAACATGAGCTATTCCCCCTGATTTCACCCTCTGTCCCCTGGCTCTCTCCCACTCTGAGAAACACACATTCCTTTGCCCACGGCCCAGACGGCTTTCCTCACCTTCCTTGGAGAAATCCTGGAGCTTCTCCTTGTAGTTTTGCAGCAACTGAACTAAGTGCACCGTGGAGTCTGTGATGACTCGGCGGATGCCCGAGAGCTTGTCCTTGAGTCCAATGTAAACACTAGGGAAGGCACTGTCCTCAGTGTTCTTAAACTTGCAGTACTCCTGCAGGAAATGAAACACGGCAGAACTTGCCTTGGTTTCTGAAGTTCTGAAACTGGACTGCTCTGGTGACCTCACTTCCTACATCTGATGCAGCCAACACAAAGCAGGCATATGTAAACATGTCCAGCTCAGGACCTAATAATGTAGAAAGCATTTTTTTTTTTTAAATTGGGAAAGAGGGCTTTTAAAAATCAAGGGGCATGCACAAAAAATAAACATAAAAAAATAAAAATAGGGGCGCCTGGGTGGCTCAGTGGGTTAAAGGCTCTACCTTCAGCTCAGGTCATGATCCCAGGGTCCTGGGATCAGGCCCTGCATCTAGGTCCCTGCTCGGCGGGGAGCCTGCTTCCCCTTCTCTCTCTCTGCCTGCCTCTCTGCCTACTTGTGATCTCTGTCTGTCAAATAAATAAATAAAATCTTTTTAAAATAATAATAATAATAAAATAAAAATAAAAATCAAGAGACACACACAAATTAAAATTAAAAAATAAAAATAAAAACCAAGAAACACTAGATGCCTAGGAACAACTCTAAGGCACCTCCCAGATTAGGGACCAAGGACAAGAACACCTTGTTTGCCAACAGTCCAAATAGCAACAGAAACATTCCTGCTACTTCCATTCCTTGGAGACTTTTTTTTCTTTTTTTAAGAATTTTTTTAAAAGATTTTATTTATGTATTTGAGAGACAGAGAGAGCATGAGCAGGTGGTGGGGGGCGGTTGGAAGAGGCAGAGGGAGAGGGAGAAGCAGACTTCCTGCTGAGCAGGGATTTCCCAGGACCCTGGGATCATGGCCTGAGCCGAAGGCAGACGCTTAACCAGCTGAGCCACCCAGGCGTCCCTCTTTTTTAGAATTTAGACAGAAATCACGATATGGAAGGGAGGAATGGAGGTGGAGGTATAGCCCTAGGAAGACCCATGAACAGGTCCTCAGACAGGAATGCTACCTTCGTCCTGCCCATTCAGTCTGATACACAGGCTCTCTCATTCTTACACTGTGCTTTAGCCTTTGGAAGCACCTTCCAGTATAATCATATGAAGTTGTTTACGCTTCAAAAAAAGGCAGTGATGAGGAAAGGTTGCTCTCAGACGCAACACAGTATCAACATCCAAACTCAGCTGGAACATGGTAGGGCAGACTGGATACAGTAGAAAACTTAGCAATGGAAAGTTGTACCAGAATGGTTAGGCAGATTAACAAGAGAGAAAAAAAGTCCAACCCAGAGAGTTGACAGAAAGAGAAACATTTTAACACTGCATACAGATTTAGTGCCATACATGAGAAAAGTGATATTTTAAATCAGTGGGCGGAAGGGGCACCTGGATGGTTCCATCAGTTAAGCGTCTGCCTTCCCCTTAGGTCATGATCCCAGGCTCCTGGGATGGAGCCCTGTGTGTTTGTGGCGGGGTGGGGGTGGGGGGGTGTTCTGTGCTGGGGGGGGGGAGTCCCTGCTCAGCGGGGATCCTGCTTCTCCCTCTCCCTCTGCCTGCCACTCCCTGTCACTGGGGCTCTGTATATCTCTTTCCAATACATAAATAACCTTAAGAAAAGGAAAGAAAGCTATTGACTTAGTACCTGATTGTCTGATAAATGAGGAATTTGAGACCCAGCAAGTTTCAGTGACCTGGTTAATAATTACACAGCTATTCAGCGACAGATCTGGGATGATGGCATCAAAGTACCTTATTCCCCAAATCAGTTGTGGTCTCTCAAACCTCTCTACTCATGCGTAGGCTCTAACCGAGTCTCTTTGGACACGACCTACTTCCCCTGACCCAGTTCCAGCCTCCCACAATGGGAAGTCTGGCCTGCCTCTCCCGTATTCCTGCATTCTCCTAATACCCCCTTCCCTCTGTGTCCCGGACTTCCTGCGCACCCCCATATAAAGGAGCAGTTCCACTCCCGCGGTCCCCACCTCCGCCACAGGCCTCGCCAGTGAGGGTGCTCCCTGGCACTAATGAACCTGATGCCTCTGCCTCGGTCCCTGCATGCCTCCCTCCAGCCCACCCCACCCCACCCCCACCCACCTCCAGGAACAGGACGGTGTTGCTGATGGCAGCAATCCTCTCCAGCTCCTGCCGGCTCTTCTCCATCTGTGCACTCCGGTGCTCCAGGTGCGTCTTGATGCCGTTGGCCTGGTTCAGAGCCGCTTGCTCCTTCTCCTCCAAGAAGAGCATCACGTCGGCCTGGGCCTTCCTCATGGCGGCGAGCAGCTCCCCAAACTGCTCCTCGGCCACCGCCTTCACCTCTGACACCGACAGCTGGCGAGGGAGGGGGCAGAGAAGAGAAGGTTAGCGAGGCATGCAAGGTTCTGGAAGCTCAGCCCACAGGACCGTAACCCCGAAAAGCCCATAAGTTAGGGAGCAATTTTCTATTATAAAAGGAAGATTTGGGGGCTCCTAGGTGGCTCCGTTGGCTAAGCATCTGCCTTCAGCTCAGGTCTGGATCTCAGTATCTTGGGATCGAGCCCCATGCTGGGCTCCCTGCTCAGCGGGGAGTCTGCTTCTCCTTCTCCAGCTGCCCCTCCTCCCTCCCTACACCACCCCCCTCCAAATAAATAAATAAATAAATAAAATCTAAAAGGAACATTTTATTCTCCTATAAATCCTGGAGTCCTGAAAAAAAAAGGGGGGGGGTTACTTATCCACCACCATCAACTTCATCTCTCATACATCTGATGTCTCCTTGTGATCTCTGTCAAAGAAATAAACAAAATCTTTTCTTTTTTTTAAAGATTTTATTTATTTATTTGACAGAGAGAGAGATGACAAGCAGGCACAGAGGCAGGCAGAGAGAGAGGAGGAAACAGGCTCCCTGCTGAGCAGAGAGCCTGACTCGGGGCTCGATCCCAGGACCCTGGGATCATGACCTGAGCCAAAGGCAGAGGCTTTAACCCACTGAACCACCCAGGCACCCCTGAATTCCTGTGTTTTTTTTTTAATTTTTTTAAGATTTTATTTATTTATTTGACAGACAGAGATCACAAGTAGAAAGAGAGGCAGGCAGAGAGGAGGGGAAGCAGGCTCCCTGCTGAGCAGAGATCCTGATGTGGGGCTCGATCCCAGTACCCTCATGCCTTGAGCTGAAGGCAGAGGCTTTAACCCACTGAGCCACCCAGGCACCCCCGAATTCCTGTTCTTATGCTTGAAATAAGCCAACTAAGAGTGAACCCATGAAACCCTAGACACCCACCTTGAACCCCAATAAAGGCAGACCCAGGTCTGTACTCTCTCCTTCCCTCTCTACCTGCAACCTTGCTGTGTGGCCTGTGGCCTCTGGCAGCATTCTGTGTCCTCCAAGACCTTTGAGTAATAAATCTCGTTCTTCAAAATGCCCTGAGAATTCCTTGCTGACACGCATCCCACAATTGCAAGTTTCTAATAGAAGCACAATACCACGAGGCTGAGAAGCAGGAGTCTGAAGAGAGACTTCAGGGTCCAAATCCCCTCTCTTCCACCAAGGCCTTCCTGAGGAAGGCTGGATAGATTGAGAGTTCAACTGATGATGGCATACTGACTCTTCCACTATCAAATGTAACCTCTTATATGGAGAAATAAATACTTGTTCCCAGGGCACCTGGGTGGCTCGATCTTTAAGCATCTGCCTTTGGCTCAGGTCATGCTCCCGGGGTCCTGGGATAGAGCTCCCTGCTCAGCCGGAAGCCTGTTTCTCCCTCTCTCTCCGGCTGTGCTCCCCCTGCTTGTGCTCTCTCTGTCAAATGAATAAATAAAATCTTTCCAAATAAATAAATAAATACTTGCTCCCTGCATAGAAATGGAATATGCAAAGGATATTTTTTACATAATGTGTAATGACAAAGAAAGACTAAAGAGAGGAGAGGCCACACGGGTAGCAAAGTATGGAAGCTAATGGCTTGAAGAGATTGAGGATGGTGCTTGCACCTATGAACATATTGAGTTTCTTAGGTTGAGGGAGCAGCAATCCCAGGTTCCTGTTTCATCAATCTGGGACCTCCAGACAAGTCTCATCATCACTCTGTGTTCATGTCCCTCGTACATGCTGGCTATTGTGATAACTACCTCCCCAAGTTACCACACAGTCATGAGAAAAGCTGAGTAGGGATCAAAGTGTCTGAAAAATAAAGGGCTAGAAAAAAGGCAGGATGCTCCATGTGGTTTCTAGATTATCTTGAGCCTGGAAATCAACACTCGCCAAAGGTTTACAAGACTTTAAAAGGAAAATTATTTCTCTTCTTTTCATAAGATGATGTGGGTGTGAAAAAGGTGTTGATCTTTCACAGCTAGTGAGTTGTAAACACTGAGAAGGAGAAAATTAAGTTGAAATGGATAACATGTATCAGATGTGGGTGGGTGGATGGATGGATGGAAAGATGGAAGGAAGGATGGATGGATGAATGGATGGATGGATGGATGGATGGATGGAAGGAAGGATGGATGGATGGAAGGAAGGATGGTTGGGTGGATAGATGGAAGGAAGGAAGGATGGTTGGATGGATGGATGGATAGGTGGATGGATGGATGGATGGATAGGTGGGTGGATGGATGGATGGATGGAAGGAAGGATGGATGGAAGGATGGATGCGTGGATAGATGGATGGATGGATGGATAGGTGGATGGATGGATGGATGGATGGATGGAAGGAAGGATGGATGGATGGATGGAAGGAAGGATGGATGGATGGAAGGAAGGATGGATAGATGGAAGGAAGGATGGTTGGATGGATGGATGGATGGATGGATGAATGGATGGATGGATGGATGAATGGAAGCAAGGATGGATGGATGGAAGGAAGGATGGTTGGGTGGATAGATGGAAGGAAGGATGGTTGGATGGATGGATGGGTGGATAGGTGGATGGATGGATGGATGGATGGATGGATGGATGGATGGATGGATAGGTGGGTGGATGGATGGATGGATGGATGGAAGGAAGGATGGATGGAAGGATGGATGCGTGGATAGGTGGATGGATGGAAGGATGGATGGATGGATAGGTGGATGGATGGATGGATGGATGGATGGATGGAAGGAAGGAAGGATGGATGGAAGGAAGGATGGATGGATGGATGGAAGGAAGGATGGTTGGATGGATGGATGGATGGATAGGTGGATGGATGGATGGATGGATGGATGCGTGGATAGGTAGGTAGATGGATGGATGGGAGGATGGATGGATAGATGGATGGATGGAAGGATGGATGGATGGAAGGATGGGTAGATGGGTGGATGGGTGGATGGATGGTTGGATGGAAAAAATAATTCATGGTATGCAAAGATGTTCCTGCTGACTCACTACCATAGCTTAGGTGTTTCACATTCTTTTTTGAATGAGGGTTTGGCCTTCCACTAATGAGAAGTATTTGTGGAACTCTTTGGGTCCACTTAGAGTTTATATGAAAAGTGTCCATAAACTAGAGAGACTAAAACCAAGTAGCCTGGCACACCACTGGCCTTATCAAGTTACCATCCACTAATCAAGCAGTTCTCCACTCTTTTTTCTTGCTGCCAGGACACAGTACTGGTGACACTCTCATGCCAAGCACCTTCCTAAGACAGAAACCCAGATTCTCTGCCTCATTCGTAGAATTCTAGCTAGATGCCCCCTCCGCCCCCCATCCTCAGCACACCTTTCTCCTGGTCAAAAAAGCATACGGAAATGTAAAAACAAGAATGATGTTATCACAGGACCAATCTGGCTCTTACTCTGTATCATTAAAAAGTAAATCACTTGCCAGTTTTGAACCTTAACTTCATAGGAAAAGCTGACAGAGAGCTGAGGCCCCCCCACCATGGAGCCGCTCATACCTTTACCTATAATTCTCATTTGCTAAGAAACCCCAAGGAGCCCATGGACATGGAGGCTGGGCCTCCGGCCCCATGTCCCACAACCCCAAATGGGCACAGCAGGTGACCCAGAGCAGCCTTACCAAAACGGATTTGTGATTGGCTTGGAGCCTGGCGATGGCGTTTTCATTCAACTTCAGCTTCCGTTCCAGCTCTAACTGGGTGTCCCGAAGCTCAGCCTAAGAGGGAAGAACCGTGTTAAGGAGTGTACACAGAATATGTCCCCAGGAGCAGCAAAGACGCTACCCACCCCTCCTGCGTGGAAAGGAGAATCTGACCTTGGGAGCTGCCTCAGAAGCCACCTGGAGGGCCCTAAAAGGACACAAAGGGTCAGCTGTGTGCCAGCGCCTCCTTGTGCTGAACTCAGCACAGATCAGCTAAAAATACCACGAGCACATACATTATGCCACACTAGGCATTACTTCCAGCTTGGAGATGGATCAGCTTGTATCGTCCTGACCACACCCATGGTAGCTAAGTACCATTATCCCCATTTCTCAGATGATACCATCAAACCACCTGTCAAGGTCACACAGTTCAACGCTGGAGTCCAACCCAGCCCCTCTGCCCCCAGAATAACGTTAACAAGGAGTAGGAGCTGGAGCCAAGCATGGGAACCCCAGCTTTTCTACTTAGCAGCCGATCCTTTGGAAAAATCTACTTAACCTCTCTAGGCTTCCATTTCTTCACCTGTGAAATGGGAATAACAAATGCACCCAACCCACGGGGGTTTTGCGAGGACTGAGTGAAAGAGCCTGTGTTAATGCGAACTTGCTCCAGCAGCTGGCACATTGTTTGTGTGCTACCAACATCAGCCATCGTGGGGGCCCCTCTTCTTGCTTACTGCTACAGATGAGGGAGCAGAGCCTGGCTAATGACAGAGCAAAAGCGGACACCCTGCTACCTGCCTCCCTCCACCTGCCACTTCTGGGTGGGACCTGCGTGACATTCTTGTAAAGATCTCCCAACTATCTTTTTTTTTTTTTTTTTAAGATTTTATTTATTTATTTGAGAGAGCGAGAGAGAGCATGAGAGGGGAGAAGGTCAGAGGAAGAAGCAGACTCTCCATGGAGCTGGGAGCCTGATGTGGGACTGGATCCCAGAATTCCAGGATTAAGACCTAAGCCAAAGGCAGTGGCTTAACCAACTCAGCCACCCAGGCATCCCTAAAGATCTCCCCACTATCTTAAAGTCAGTGCCTGGCTAGAGAGAAAAACAACCTTAACTTGACAATGGCAAGACCTCCAGTATCTTGTGGGTCCTCTTTAGCATATGAAAGTTCTTTTGAAACTTCTCTTTTCTTTACTTTCCCCCATCTCCCAAGTATATAATCAGCTACCACCACCCCACCACACCCACCCCCCCACCACCACCCCACCCCGCACTGGGGCAGCAGCTCTTTCCGCCCACGGAGCCCATCCCATGCTTTAATAAACCACCATTTTGCACCAAAGACATCTCAAGAATTCCTTCTTGGTCCCAGGACCTCACCCCATTGAACCTCACCTAGATTCCAAGACCACATCACTACCATGGCTGCGCTCCATCACACACTCACCACCGCGAGCCAGGCCAAGCTAGGCCTCCGCACCGGGCAAGTGTGTGCCTGAGAACCTCAGGTTTGCTAGCTCTGACTCCACTGCCTGCTTCACCCTTCCGTCTGGAGACTCCCTAAACAGTTTCTGCCAAGAAGTGGACCAAGGCATGAAGCCTAAACCTTTGTGGCCTTCAAAGGCCCTCCAAGGGCATGAGTCAGCAAGAGAGAAAAGACAAGACTGGTTTTAAATGCTTCCAATAGGTTCTATCTGCATCAGAAGCTGCACGTTTGCGCCCTAAGGGAGCTCAGTAGGCATCAATGGTCTCTACTCCACTCCCCCCCACTCACCCCGCCCGCCCCATCACAGGAAGCCTGGGGAAAATTCCAGGCCCCCTAGTGAGGGGGGACCAGAGACCTGGCTCACTCTGCAGAAGGAATGGAACTTCTTAGTTTTGTTTTGTTTTGCTCAGGATCTGGGGTATTGACTTGGAGCTAGGGGGCCCTGTGACCCCCATCCCTGAAACCTGTTTGGGGGTTGAGGGAGGGTCTGGCCTATTTGAGGGCAGTCCTGTAAGGTTTGGGGGTGGGGGGTGAAGTGCTTGTTTTAAGGTGGTGAAGACCACAACAGAACACATCCTGGCAAAGGGCCTGGGTAGCCCCAGCAGGATCCAAAGCCATGGGGGAAACTCCCAGAAAGTAGCCAGGGAAGGGGTGCTCTCCCCTGCCTGCAGATTGCCATAAAAGGAGAAAAAGACTACCTAATGGGGACCTCTCTGAGTCACCCCAAGGGAAGACACTCCAGATTACCACAAAAGGGAGGGCCGCTTTGGGAGACCTGCCTCTCCGGTTATGCCTGTTCCTAGAACATGACAAGGGGCCTCAGGCTCTGTCTCTAGGGTTTCCCAAGATGCCGGCCATTCACTCGTCTCAGGCCAGGGTGGATGGACTCGTCAGAAAAGCGGGACAGCAGTGCCAATGAGAGCAGGCACCCTGTATTGAAGGGCACAGAGGGTCCTGCCTACTTCAGCAAGGTAGTAAGTGTTGTGCAAAAGGCACAGTATTGGGGGCGTGAAGACCTGCCACTGTTGGCCATCTCATCTCTGTCAAATCGCTGAGCTTCTCCCCTGGGGCACGGGGCACAGGCACAGATTAACATAATTGTTCTTGCTTCTATCTACAGGGGAAGGTGGTACCCAGAGCTTAGGGGTCCGACTTGGGGTTAGAGATGCAAATAGGAGCAGGAGAGGGAGGGAGAAGAGAGAAAATTCCAGGAGGTCCGGGTTCCTCTGTATTTCCATCTGCACTATGGTGGCCCTTCCGAGTCCGCCTGGACTGACTTCACTCCTCAGCCAATTGGTCAGAACCTACCACATGCCAGTCCCATCAAATAGGACACCCTCCCTGCTCCTGAAAGACATACAAGTGCCTGGTAGAATGTGTAAGAACAATTAAAAAAAAAAAAAAAAAAAAAAAACAAGTTATGTGATACTGAGTCCAAGGCATTCCTCAGAACTTCTAGAAGAAATTCTTTCCCTGAGTGCCCTCAAATCATCCGTGTTGTGGCCACCAGCAAAGGGGCTATGGAAAATGCCGGTGCCTTGCTCCCCAGCGATGCATGAATACCTGTGGCTTGCAGAAACGTGGCTCCTGCTCTATAAGGAGACTGTGTCCTCAGGCTGCTTCCAGTCCCGAACCTTCTGGAACCAATGCTGAGGCTGAATGTAATGTGGGCCCATGATCTAAGACAGATCTTCCCACTCCCAAGAACCCTGCCTCCGCTCTTGCTGACAACTCCTTCCTGGACCAGGTAGCAGGTCACGGTCATGCCTCAGCCCTGAGGTACTTCCAGGGAGCCGTGGAACTTGCCTTGGCTTCCTCCTTCAAATCCAAGCCTCCGGAGGACACAATGTGGTCTCACACTTAGCCCATAGGAAGCAATCGATGATGTGTGATAAGCTTGAGGAAGAACAAGAAAGAACCAGGTGCACTTCCGGGGTATGAACAAACAAGGAAATGGCCAGTGGAGTCCAAGTTTTATCAGGTTTTGCATGCACGCAGGCAGGTGCACAGCCAGGCCAGCTGACCTTAAAACCGAAGGGGCCTTAGGAAGCTGGCCTGGGGCAGAGAGAAGTCCCCATCAGGAAAAGCCAGGATCTGGTAGACCAGCAGGATGGAACATGTATCAAAGAACAGCCATTTCCCAAAATCCAGAAGTTCTGTCCACTGGCACAGCTAGAGACGGGAGAAGCTTCAGGAGGGGTTCCCTTGGTTAACTGAGAAGTCAGTGGCTCTGGGGATCTGATGCAGATCTCAGCTGCTTTGTGTCCTCATGACTGACCCCGCTATTTACACCTTCCTACAAGGACGTGCCTGCTTGAGTAATTAGCCCTTAACACAATCCAAAGTGACCTTCAGTGAGTCACTCCAGCAGGCGGGGGCCCGCTGAAGGGGATACGAGTTTTCTGGGGCCTTCATTATGCCAGGTAAAACTTTCAAAATAATTCTAGGGGCATTTTCAGTCTCATCAACCCACTGTGTCTTCTGGGCTGGTCTCTTGGGCTCCTTGCGAGAAATCTTTTGACTCCTAAGATTTGGCAGAGACACCTGCAGTGTGGCTGCCCTTACGAAGGAAACTTGCTCTCTGAGCTGAAAACAAGGCCACAGGAAAGAAATGGCGAGAGCTCTCTCCGGGAGAGCAGAAGAGTGGAGGTTTGGAACTGGGGTCCTCACCAAAAATCTGGGGTGTGGAGCTGCTGGATTGTACCTGGATTGAAAAGCCATGACTGCTTTTCAAGACCAAATGTTGCTCTGGAGCCCCTTACCCAGTTTTTATTTTACCCTACACAGTCTCCCTGCCTGAACTTAGGGCTCCGTACATGCCCTCCTCAAGTCTTCCCGCTCAGAATGACAATTACCCTCTCTGCCATGCACCAGTCTACACCGTGCTTAAAATCCATATTGTACCCATGCCAGTATAGACACACTGTTTCTGAAAGGAAGCAGAAGAAAGTAGTGTTTGTCTAAGGAAGGAGGAAGGGGGGGTGTCCAGTCTGGAGGGAGTGCTTTTCTTGATATGATCTATTGCAAATTTGGTGGAGATTGCTTTTATTAACATGTATATGCATCCCTTTTTCCAGTTAAATATAGTAACATTCAGATATCAGACCCCAAGAGAACAGCAGTACACTTTGTCTTAGTATCTCTACTCTACGTGTGGCAGGATTTGGGTACCCCCCCCCCGAAAAAAAAGGTAAGGTTATAATAATGTCATCTCGGGGTCCTTCACTCACGTTCCCAAGGTGGGGTGACGTTCCAAAAGCTTCCATTCCTCACTCCATGACTTAGCTGTCTGTGTGAGTTTGGCAAAATGTGACGCCAAAGAGGACTGCCACCCCAGAGAGTTATCTGAATGAGAAAATGCACAGAAAGCACCCGGCCCGGGGCGGTGCTCAGTGAGGACCATTTTCGCTCAATTCTGTCGCGCTTTTTTCTTTTGCCCCGTCTCTCTGTTGACTGAGAGCTTCTGCATGGTTACAGAAGCGCATAATACTGACCCTCACCCTGGTTATGTGTGGCAGCAAACGGCTTTCTGGACAGGACATTTCCCTGACTCCGGAAACATTGGAAGCAGCTGGCAGGGGCCTCCCTGAGCTGGGATTGGTGACTCACTAGCCTCTGGAATACAGAGCTTTCCAGAACAAAGGCCATGAACACTGGATTCAATCTGTGCCTAAGAAAGGACACGGAGGAGGGGCTCTAGCAAGTAAGCCCTTCCCAGAAAGCCCTTCCCTTTGCTGCCCAGGAACATTGGACCGAGGAATTACGGAATTACGGTGGGGCTCCCGCCCTGTGCAGTGCAAACAGGGAGCTGCCCTCAGAATGAACGTGAGCAATGTGGGAGAAAAGTCAATTGCACTGCCCTACCCAGGGGGGAAAAAATTGCTCCTGAAAAGTCAAAGTGTGAGAAACCACGAACACAAAGTAGCCAAGTCCATTCCCAAGAACTTCCCCATGCTCTGGGCTTTAGGGCAAAGAAAAGCTGGTTGTTCTAGAAACAGTTTCCCTATCTGATGGGAGTAAAATTACAGGCTAAGAGTATAGTGTTTCTTAGTCCCTCCTAGTACCTCTGCCTGCTGAGGAACTTCTGTTTTCCCTAAGCTCTCGGATTTCACAGCGGGTATTTCTAGAGGAGCACTTCCTACTGGTCTCCCGTTTGGGGTAAAGGGGAAAAAGAGAAATTAAGTGAAAGGTTTGTTTTTTTTTTCTCTTGAATTTCTGCCAAGGTTTACATTTCATTCGTTGCCACACAGATCCAGCCAGAAGGTGATGTCACTGCCCTGAGCCCCAGAACTCCTATTCCTATACCCCACACCCAAACACACATCCATCCCCGAAAGCAGAGTGACGGAGAGGAAACTAGCAAGCACGAGGTCAGACAGACACACACAGAGACAGTACAGGGACAGCCGGATGGAGATGGGAGCAGAGCAACCCACTTCAGTTTCCAAAGCCAAGTGCAGTAGATATCTACCCTGGACAAATAGCCAGGGACTAAGGCTGAAGTCCTTGGCAGGACTCAGAGCGCAGAAGTGAAGTCGGGAGCCCCGGGAGCTGTGGCAGTGGTCCTCCACCTCCCTCTCCTGCATGGACCCCAGCACTTGCCTCCTTGTCCCTCCGGGCAGCATCCAAGGAAACCGAGGAATGACCCTTGTGCTCGTCCTGGCCACACTCCTGGCAGATGCACTGCCCGTCGGGGCGGCAGAAGGCGACCAGTGGGCTGTGGTGGGCAGGGCAGGTGCGCAGGTCCCGGTCCTTCACGGGCTCGATCAGCTGGTGGCTGTGCAGTCTGCTGTTCTCCTGGTGAGGCCGCAGGTGCTCCTCGCAATAATTCACCATGCAGGTCAGGCAGGACTTAACCGCCTTCACCCTGCCAGTCCCGAGGCAGAAGTCACATAGGATCTCCGCCTCCCCCTCACCGTCAGGATCCCCCTGCCCTGCAGAGTCACTTCCCTGTCCCTCCGTCTCCACCCGAGGGCTCCCCAGGGATCCCATGTCCTCTTCTTCTGCCAGGCTGCCTGACCCAGGGTCTGGGCTGACAGTGGCCAGAGGGTGAGCCAGGATCCCAGGCGGTGGCCCTGGGTCCATCAGATCCAACTCAGCCATCTGGAAGACTCTGGAGCCGGAGCCGTCCTTCCTCTGCCCCTTGTCCCAGGATCTTGTGCGGCCCAAGTCAGACAAGAAAGCCACGCCTCGATGATTGCAGCTGTCACAGGAGTTTAACTGTTTCCGCCCTGCGGGAGGAAGCTCAGTTAGTCATTACTCTGATCCAGCTTGGATGGCGGCCAGCGGCTGTGACGACGCGGCAGCTAGGTTGTTCAGGCTGAGGACGGCCGCTCCCAACGTCTCCCCAGGGGCTCAGGCCGCTCCTTGGGTCCAGCCCCGAAACTTCTATTCTTGCATGAAATCATTCGCACCCTGTAGGCTCAGCCAAAGATCATGTGTGTCTGTGGCTGCTCTGGAAAGAATTCGAGATTCCTGAGCTCTGCTGTAAAAAGCCTGCGGTGCTTTATGAGGCTTGACCAGCTGCGTTTTTTGTTTGCCTTTTTTCAAGGGATCTAAAATGCAAGGACTTCAACGATCGGTCAGACCTTCATCTCTTCCCATCTCGTAGAACTGGACATGAGGCATCTAAGAAAAGGAGGATATGTGCCCCTGACCCTGACTTTGTCCATGCCACCTTCTTGCAAATGGGTGCTTGAGGGGATCAGAAGGTCAGGGACAGCGTCAGGGAAGAACACGTCTCCTTCCACGTAAAGCTCAACTCAGACAGCTCCCCCGGGCTACACGTCCCACCCCATGGTTCCTAGAAAGAGGTTCCTAGAAACAGCCCCTTTGCCCACTTAGCAAGGTGTTTCTGGACACAGCATGTGAGTTTTCTTATGCTGTCAAAATAACCAAGTACCACAGACTGGTGGATATAAACCACAGAAATTAATTTTCTCAGGGGCGCCTGGGTGGCTCAGTGGGTTGAGCCGCTGCCTTCGGCTCAGGTCATGATCTCGGGGTCCTGAGATCGAGTCCCGCGTCGGGCTCTCTGCTCAGCAGGGAGCCTGCTTCCCTCTCTCTCTCTCTCTCTCTGCCTGCCTCTCCATCTACTTGTGATTTCTCTCTGTCAAATAAATAAATAAAATCTTTAAAAAAAAAAAAAAAGAAAAGAAATTAATTTTCTCATGGTTCTGGAGGCTAAAATCCAAGATCAAGGTGTCCGCGGAGCTGGTCGCTTCTGGGGTGTCTCTCCTTGGCTTATAGATGGCCATCTTCTGTTTTCACCTGGTCTTCCCTCTGTGTGTCTGTGTCCCAATCGATTTCCTCTCCTTGATCTCCCCTCCTCCTATAAAGACACCAGTCATACTGGATTAGGGCCACCCTAGCGACCTCCTCTTAATTACCACTTTAAAGACCTTGTCTCCAAATACAATCCCATTAAGAGGTCCTGGGTGTGAGGAGTTCAACAGACGAATTTGGGAGAGAAAGACACAGTTTAGCCCAGCACACATGGACAAGAGGACAGCGCAGGAAGCATCTAGCTCCCTAAAGAAAGGAACTCCCAGGCATCACCACCGTTGGGGATCTACAGTTGTGCCCAGGACGATTCCAGGGTGCCTGGACCCCAACATCTATATCCTGGAGAGCTTCTACAGCCTCCCCCTCCCCCGGACTTTTTCAGAAATACTCAAAGGGATTTGGAAAGCTTATGAAAGGGAGAAAGAGTGGGGGAGGGGGCCCTGGTCCAGTTTGTCCCTGGGATCTGGGGCTGAGGCGACTCTAAGACATGGTACTACTCCTCTGTGGCTCTCCACCCTGCACCCTGCCCCCCTTCCCCCTAGCTCTGCAGGGTCTGGGTTAAACCAGATCAACCAAGGCACATTTCTTGTCACTAACCAAGATGTTCCAAAAATTCAAAAACTGTAGCGGTTGCTCAAAGTTGGAGGGCATTAAGATAGTAAAAATCTATCTCAGCCACAGCCCCATTGTATTTTCAACGTGCATAGAACATCTGTATCCTGATTGCCTAAAAGCAGCCCTTTTTAGTAATCTGAAGTTCCCTAAGTGTCCCCGTCCAGAATGCTGTGGTCCCCTGTTGAAGAGCCCCCACCCCAAGAGGCTTCCCTGCATTTAAATTCATAGTTTTTAGATCTCCAGCCAGGAGGGAAAGGAACTGGTGTCTGCAGGCTCCCCTCTGTGCTCAGAGTTAGCAGATGGGGCTGTTTCCTTTCCCTTTTTCCGGAATGACCTGGTGGTTGAGGCTGAGCAGGTCTCACCGGCACAAAGCCTTTGATCTTCCTGAGAAGGGGGAGGGAAAGTGGCCTGGGGCTGAACTGAGGACTTTAAAACCGTCTGGTGGCCTCCTGGCCTCTCCCATTCATTCTGGCTGGCTCATTCCCATCCTCTTTCCTTTCATGAATTGTTTCCCTGCCCTGCCCCCACCCTCCACTGCCAACCCTACAGGGCCGCTCCCCCGCCTCCTCAGACCTCCTCTAGTTGCACATGGGGGAGCCGAAGCAGCCTGGAAAACAGAAAATCTGAATTTCAGTCCTAACCTGGCCTGACAAAATCCTTTGTCCCCACAACACCCGAGTGTCCCCAACCATAAAATGAGTGCCTGAGTCAGGGCTAGCCTGAGATTCCTGGTTTGGCTGTCTGGGGCACTGTGTGGTCTCTGACTTGATGTCTGAGCTTCTTGGGAGAGTGGACGCCTTCTGGAGACTTGCCTCCAGCCCTCTGGGGACCACGGAATGCACCACAGCTTCTGAATCCCTACCAGGCCTTGAAGCCAAGCCTTCTAGGTGACAGGCGTAGCCCTGATCTCTGCCAGGGGATGTCATGCATCTCATCGCGCTTCAAATACCAGAAGACTGGGACCAACATCTGGTGTATCTGTTGCACCTGCTGCACCAAGCGCTCCACAGCCATCACCGCCCCTGTCCTCCTGCTGCCGCCCAGGAGGCCCCCAATGTTCTCAGTCTTTCTCAAACAGTTCCCTTGGCTTCCCCGACTTCACGGACATTTGGCTTCTCCCAAGTTTCCTGCCACCTCTCAGCTGGCGCCCTTCCTTCTCTCACCCCTACTAATGACAGAGCCAAGGTAGGGTGGGCGTGGGCCTCGCTCCCCGTCACAAGGTGCATACCACCCACCCTATAGTCACACATAAGGCTATTCCCCCCCTGCAGTAAAATACACATCGCATAAAACTGACCATCCTTAGCTGTTTTCAAGCATACCATTTTGTGGCATTAAGGACATGCATACCGTTGGCGGCCATCCCCGTCCACCTAGAGCTCCTTCCCCCCCCCCCACTAACACTGTCACCACTCAAGCCTAACTCCCCATCCCTGTGCCCCACGCCCCCAGCTGCTGGCAGGCACCCCTCTACTTTCTGACCCGATGAATCTAACGAATTCCAGGTACCTCATCTAAGTGGAATCAAACGGTATCCGTCCTTCTGTGTCTGGCTGTGTCCCTCCGCCTAAGGTCCCCACGGTGCATCCAGGTTGTCGCCGGTATCAGAATTCCCTTCCTTCTTCACAGCTGGATTTTGCATTTGCCCGAAAGCTTGAAAAATGGGGATGACCGCCAACGGTATGCATGTCCTTAATGCCACAGAATGGTATTCTTGAAAACAGTTAACTGGAAAACAGTTAAGATTTCTCCAAAAAATCACGAACTGGTAATTTTACTGACTGTAGCTGCAGCTCTCTTGCTATAATGCCAGTAGAGGAAGAAAGTGCCTCACGTCTAGCATGTCAACGACGTAGTTCCTTGTTGTCATCTTTCCCTTCCTGTCTTCCTGCTCTTCTGAGCTGCTTTTACACTCCAGGGCCCAGGGTAAGCATGTCCCCTTTCCGCCCTCCATCTCACCTTGCCGGGAACCCCCAAATGCTCCCAGCTTCCTGGAGCCTGCACCTAAAGGCAAGGAACACTAGAGCAAGAATCCCAGTCACACAGAGAGGCGCCATCATGGATTCAAGATGGCTACCCTCCCGAGGCCCCAACACTGCACAGCCCTGGTGCTGTGTTTTTCTAGGTAAACCCTCTCTTCCCTCCCCAGGGACCAGGCTCCTCCCTTCTCAACCCTCTTCCTTCTTCCTACTTCCCCTTTGTGCAGAGAATCTCGTCCTCTCCCTTCCCGTGAAAAAGAAGCCACTATTCAGGAACTCACTGATGTCCCCGTGACCAGCCCTACAAAGGTGCCAGCATCTCTTGCCTCTCTTCCTCCTCCTCCCTCTGCCCTGGAAGCAGGGTCGCTAGGCCTATTAAAGTCTAGTCCCTCCCTGAGAGTGTTGGACCTTCACCCCTACCCCAGTGCTGTCTTCTACTTCCCTGAACAAGGACTCTGCTCCTTCAGTTACACTCCATCTTACACCCTTATTCTGTCCCTCTCCGCTAGCTTGCACCCAGCAATTTGCAAACATACTCTAGTATCTTCTATTAAAAAGAAATTAGGGGGTACCTGGGTGGCTCAGTGGGTTAAATCCTCTGCCTTCAACTCAGGTCATGATCCCAGGGTCCTGGGATGGAGCCCCGCATCAGGCTCTCTGCTCAGCGGGGAGCCTGCCCCCCCCAACTATTTCTCTCTGCCTGCCTCTCTGCCTACTTGTGATCTCTGTCAAATGAATAAATAAAATCTTAAAAAAAAAATTAGGGGTGCCTGGGTGGCTCAGTTGGTTAAGCGACTGCCTTCGGCTCAGGTCATGATCCCGGTGATTAAGAAAAACTGTACTCTAAGATGGCTGACCCAACCGGCAAGGGAATTCCAGTCCCTGTCTCAAAGCCCTTCCAGGTTCTTCCTTCCTATTGCATTTCCTGCGCGCACCAAAAGTACCAAGTATGTGGAAGTAGAAGGGTATAAATCCCCCTCCCTGCTTGTGCTCGCGGCTCAGACCTTTGGAGAATAACCCTGTCTGAGCCCACCGTGTTAAATAAATCTCCGTTCCTCCAAAGTCTCCGAGGGCCGCTTGGTTCTTCCACCAGAATCCAGTCCACGTTCCACAACACCGGGGTCCTGGGATCGAATCCTGCATCAGGTTCCCTGCTCAGTGGAGAGTCTGCTTCTCCCTCTGACTCCCCTCTCATGCTCTCTCTCGCTCTCTCTCAAATAAATTCAGTCTTTAAAAAAAAAAGGGCAGATCTTGCTTAATCCCTCCAACAGCAAAAAGTGACACCAAGGTTCGTGCTACCATTCTCTCACTCCGGACTCTGGTCAGTTCAGCTCGGACCTCCAAGGGCTCTGGCACACTCTGCAGCTTGCTGGCTCATCTCCACAGCAGCAAATTATTATATGCAACTCACTGAGATCAATTCAGGCACAGGGATGGCCTTCCTGAGAGGAGGCTTGGTCCGGGGTGTCACTGGACACCACTCACACCCGTCCCAAACTTTCCCCCCTATATAAAGTGTCTCTCTCTTCTTCACCAAACTAACATAATTTCACCGGAGTATCCTTTCCTGAGTCAGACCTGCCTCTAGGAATGTGATGGCCGTGGTGGTTTGGTATTCCTTTCCAGAATTAAGGGGGGTTTCCTCTCCCCAGAATTTGGAGGACTCGAATTCAAACAAGCCAAGTGGTAGGAGATCCGTAGATAGGCCAGTAACTACTTAGTTGACTTTGTGAAAAATAATCCCACAAACTCCCTAAAAGGTACACAAACATTAAATGCCAGTGGATTCACTCTGATGTGGGGAACAAAGGCAGAAGGAAATGTGGATAAAATTACTTGTCCGCAGGCCCTTGACAGGTACTTAACGCAGGCATAGAATAACATCCCTCCAGGAATCTCCCAAGGTCCTCACCTCTTCACGTTAATACCTTGCTAGAGGGGAAAACACCGTTAGCTTTGACAATAGCCAGGCCTCCAGGAACCAGAGAGTCTTCTTTAGCGTATGAAAGTCCTTTTGGAAACCTCCCTCTGTCCTTACTTCTGCCCACTGGATCCTGTCCCTGCGCTTTAATAACCCTTACCTTTTTGTACCAAAGACCACACTCCTTGAAAAGCCCCTGAAGTGAGACTAAAGGAAGAGGAGAGGGCGCCTGAGTGGCTCAGTGGGTTAAGCTGCTGCCTTCGGCTCGGGTCATGACTGGGATCGAGTCCCACATGGGGCTCTCTGCTCAGCAGGGAGCCTGCTTCCCTCTCTCTCTCTCTCTCTGCCTGCCTCTCCGTTTACTTGTGATTTCTCTCTGTCAAATAAATAAATAAAATCTTTAAAAAAAAAAATAAAGGAAGAGGAGAGAAAGTACTTACCGATTTTGCACCAAAGCGCAGAGTCCAAATGTAAAGACTCAAAGCCCCACGTTCAGGCTGCAAATGATGAAGTTTTAGAATATTAAGTGAGGTTCGGTGGGGTGAGGTCCAGAGCCGACAACCATGAAAGAATTCTTAGATTTCTTTGGTGCAAAATGGTGGTTTATTAAAGCACGGGGACTGGACCCGTGGGCAGAAAGAGCTGCTGCCCAGGGCTGTGAGGGGCTGCAGGTTATATACCAAGGGGGTGGGGGAAGGAAAAGTGAGGTTTCAATAGAATTTTCAAATGCTGAAGAGGACCTACAAGATCCGGAGGCCTTGAGGACTTGCCATTGTCAAGGTCCTTTTTCCCTCTAGCAGGGTATTAACATTAAAATAGGTGTGAGAAGGGCACCTGGGTGGCTCAGTGGGTTAAAGCCTCTGCTTGCGGCTCAGGTCATGATCCCAGGGTCCTGGGATCGAGCCCCGAATTGGGCTCTCTGCTCAGCGGGAAGCTTGCTTCCACCCCTCTTTCTCTGCCTGCCTCTCTGCCTACTTGTGATCTCTGACTGTCAAATAAACAAATAAGATTTTTTTTAAAAAACGAGATCAATATCACTGCTAACGGGTTTACATATAACATGTGGGCTAATCTTCACAACCACCCCACAGGGAGAGATACTATTACTATTCCTACTTAGTAAATAAGGAAATAAACTGAAGCTACCTGGGCTTAAATAACTTGCACAGAGATGCTGGGTTCTGCACCAGCTTGGATTTGTGCCCAACAGGCTGACTGAGAGCCTGTGATGCTAGTGAAAACATCTGCAGTTTATTTGAGAATGTGCATTTTGTTAACTCTCCTCCAGCAATCTTGAAATCAGCTGCATTTGTTTACATTTTATTTTTATTATTATTATTTTGAGTACAAAGTAAGAACTACGGACCTATATCCCCAAACAAGTAAGGAAAAAAAAATTTCTTTCTAGGGCCAAAACCCTCCCCCCCTCCTTCCAGGGATCTCCATGGCCAGGGTCAGAGGGAAATGGTTTTGGTTTCTCTTTTGTTTTTTTTTGTTGTTGTTGTTGTTGTTGTTGAAGATTTTTTATTATCTATTTGACAGACAGAGATCACAAGCAGGCAGAGAGGCAGGCAGAGAGAGGAAGGGAAGAAGGCTCCCTGCCAAGCACAGAGCCCGATGTGGGGCTCCATCCCAGGACCCTGAGATCATGACCCGAGCCAAAGGCAGAGGCTTTAACCCACTGAGCCACCCAGGTGCCCCTTGGTTCCTCACTGCCTCAGGGAAGTCCTCTCCCTGGGGAAAGATGCTTTTGTCTCAAGACCCCCTGACAATCCATTCTTAGTTCGATTCCCCTGGGGACACCCATTTGATCCAAAGTTTTCAATTTCAAAAAAAAAAGAGGGGGGCGTGCCTGGGTGGTCCCGTAGGTTAAAGCCTCTGCCTTTGGCTCTTTGCTCAGCGGGAAGTCTGCTTCTCTCTCTCCCTCTGCCTGCCTCTCTGCCTACTTGTGATCTCTGTCAAATAAATAAATAATTTTTTTTTTAAAAAGTTTGTAATTTCCTCCTCATTGTTGCAAACCAGATGGTTGAAGAATGATCTGTATTTTTGCCCCCTTATTGAGTAAACAAAGCATAATAACATCTGTGTGCATGGGTTTCCTGGAAGGAGGGGGCAGCCTTCCTGCAAAGCCTGTTGCAGATTCAGGAACCAAATACACGGCAGGAGGGCTCAGAGGAAGACATTGGAGCAATTGCCTCCATGAGAGTACAACAATCACCGTCTTGCCAAGAATTTTAGTAGGAAGGAAAAGAGCTTACTAAACAGGAGACTTGAGCGTTTTTTGTTATGGGAGGAATCCAGATAGAATCAGAGAGTGAAACTGCAGTTAGAAGTGCCAGGTGATGAGTCTGTATCACTCTAGCCTAACACCTACCAGCTAGCTGTGTGACCCTGGTAAGTGTCTTAACCTCTCTGAGCCTGTTCCCTTGTGCAGCACATGAGGATGCAGTATCTGCTCCTACCAACTGACATTGTGTGAAGAAACTGGAAGAGAAGACATCCTATAAATGCAAGTGGACTTGTAAACTAATGATATATGGTCACTAGTACACACCAGGTACTTGATGAGCTGAAAGCTTCTTCAAAGGAGTTTTCTTAAGCTGTGAGAAAGGAAAGAGGCCACAATGATCCTCTGTAGGCCAAGAGAGTTAGGGGTCCCTGGAAAAAGGAAGACGAGACATAGCTTTCTTCACATTTTGAGGTCCCCAGCCATTTTGTGATCTATGCCTGACTTGCACTTCTTGCTCCAATACATTTCCTGTGGAACTTCCTGATGCTAAAATGGGGTGGGGGGGGGGGTGCAGATAGACCTCAGAAGTTAACAAGTTCAAGGGAACAGAAAAATGTGAAAACCAACAGCCACTCCTGGGCCAGGAGATAGCCTAACCACATCAGACATAACAAATTGGTGTAAGAAGCCACCCCCCCACACACACCCAGTGCTATTTCAAAAGCAAAGATTGACCTGAAGCACATTCTTCGGTCATTTTTGCAGGATTTAAAACCCCCTGAGCACCCAAACACCAGAATGACTCAAACCAGAGAATTGATGGTGTCAGCCCTTGTTGGTCCCATGACTTCAGCCTCCCAGGACCTGGACTTTGTCAACTCGGGATGAATTTGCCGCAATTCTAGATAGAATTCATTGCTGCCAAAGTACCCCCCAGATCCACCCGCCCCATGCATACTCTGTGAATATCCATGCACCCTTAGCTTAAAACTCCCCAATTTTGTTGACCCGGGAGACACTGTTTTAGGAAATAGCCCTGGTGTTCTCCTTACTTGTCCCAAGTAAAAACCCTTCTTTTTTGTACTCAGTTGTGTCTTTTGGCTCTACGCCCACCAAGAGGTGAACCTAGTTCCAGGTTACAAAATTCGGCATCCCGGAGGGACCTCCCAGCTAACCCCTTTGAGATCCCCCCGCTCCCACCAGGTGATGCCATGGGCAGCAGGAGGTCACTGGGCCTGTGGTCTATGTCACTGAGGAACCTGGGAAAGGGCATTAAGAGAATTCCTATTGGTACCTGATATGCTGGTTCATACAACTGAATGGGTTCAGCGGCTGCTCAGGACATTGTAATCAGGAAGTCCCTCCAGAGAGATCAGTGGCAGTTACCCCACAAATTAGCTTTCTGGCTCTGTCCCTATTTCAAGGGAAGAGAAAAGGAAGGGCTCAAGGTCTGTGCAGCGATCTGGCCAGGTCTGGATGGGAAGCCTGGGGGAATCATCCCTGTGTTCCTGGGTCCTAGAGACTCATCAGGGATACCTGATTCTGAATTCCTAATCCTGGAGGACTCAGTAGGATAAACCTCTGATTCTGGAGAGGGTAGAGAGGCACCAGCTTGGTTTAGCCAAACAATGAAGTATGCACTTTTTTTTTCTAAGATTTTATTATTTGACAGAGACACAGCGAGAGAATGAGCACAAGCAGGGGCAGTGGGAGAGGAAGAAGCAGGATTCTTTCCCCCTGAGCAGGGAGCCCAATGTGGGGCTCAATCCCAGGACCCTGGGATCATGACCTGAGCCGAAGGCAGAGGCTTAACGACTGAGCTACCCAGGGGCCCCTGAGTGTGCACTTTTAAAATTATCAGTCTTAAGAGCTTCCCCTTACCAGACCTCCCGAGAAGGAAATTTTCAGTTGGTTAAGAACAGTCAAATCGATGGCTTCACCAACACTTACTAGAGAGCTCTTGGCAGGTGGAGACAAATCCTCAACAGAGATCCAAGGTCAGGAGAAAGGTTTTAATAAAAGAAGAAAGGGCCTTTTGGTAAATGCTTTGGTGGACTGAATGCTCCTTAGAGTTGAGCCGAGAAGTCCCTAGTAGAAGGAGATAACAGCATCCTGGATCACTGTAAGTACGTCCCCCATACAGGTTCCTGGGATAAGAAAATTGTTAGGATCCAGGGCACCTGGGTGTCTCAGTGGGTTAAGCCTCTGCCTTCAGCTCAGGTCATGATCTCAGGGTCCTGGGATCGAGCCCCGCATTGGGTTCTCTGCTCAGGGGGGAGCCTGCTCCCCCCACCTCTCTCTTGGCCTGCCTCTTCGCCTACTCATGATCTCTGTCTGACAAATAAATAAAGAAAATCTTAAAAAAAAAAAAAGAAAGAAAGAAAGAAAACTTTTAGGATCCTATTAAGGATGGTTTCTAAAAAAATCTTTTTAAAGATTTTCTTTATTTATGTGTGGAAAGAGAGTGGGAGCCCAATACGAGGCCTGATCCCAGGACCCCAAGATCAGGACCTGAGCCAAAGTCAGATGCTTAACCATTTAAGGATGATTTTAATGCTCAACTGGCCTGACGATCCTTTGGAAGATCTAATAGGTTTATTTGCACACCCAAATCCAGAAAGCTGCTGTTAACCCCACAATCCGAGTGGGATGCATATTCTGATTGGTATTTAGACGCTTCTAAAAAAGCACTGAGAAGATACCATCCATGCAAGAAACTAAGAAACTTCCCGAGATAGAGACAAAATTGAGCCCCAAAACATCAGCTCCTGAAGAAATACTTCCTACTGTTTTTCAGATTGGAAGCTGATATTCAGTTATGAGCCCGATAGGAATTCCTTTGAAGGCCAAATGAGAACGGAAGACTCAGAGGGGAAGAAGCAAATTGAGGAGAATGCAAGCAGAAGGGTAGATCAACCTTCAATGTCACTTAAATTGCAACCCAAATTCTCCCAAGTTCAAAGCAACTGTCCTTATCTTGCAAATCTTTCGCAACAACTAGAAATATGGCCCCAGAAACAATCCAAAGTCCTTCCACCTCCCTGGGAACTCTCGCGGAAATCATTCTCCATTCCTAAAACTGAAAGGAAAAGGCAGGGTGGGGGGTTGGGGAGGAAGAAGAGGACTTTTAAAAATATGAATGGCTAGGAAAGCCCCCTTGTTCAAAACCTAGCTCCCAGTTTCCATAAGATTATTTGACAACAAGAAACACAAATCTCAACTCTAATTTTTTTTTCTTTCTGCTGTTAACCCCACAAAAAATCTTTAATTTTTTTCACCAAAGATGAATTTCTTTCTGTGGATATTCGGTATTTTCTACCTCCAGATGGTAGTGCTAAACTCAATTGTAGAAGAGCTCTTGCAGACATGGTTTGCAGACAAATGCTTATAAAAATTGAGGATTCTAGGGCTCCTAGGTGGCTTAGTCATTAAGTGCCTGCCTTTGGCTCAGGTCATGATCCTGGGGTCCTGGGATCCAGCCCTGCATTGGGCTCCCTGCTCAGCAGGGAGTCTGCTTCTCCTTCTCCCTCTCACTATGTCTTTCTCTGTCAAAAACAAATAAAATCTTTCTTAAAAATTGAGCATTCTAGAGTGCCTGGGTGGCTCAGTGGGTTAAAGCCTCTGCCTTCGGCTCAGGTCATGATCCCAGGGTCCTGGGATCGAGCCCCACATCGGGCTCTCTGCTCAGCAGGGAGCCTGCTTCCTCCTCTTCCTCTGCCTGCTTCTCTGCCTACTTGTGATCTCTGTCTGTCAAATGAATAAATAAAATCTTTTAAAAAAAAAATTGAGCATTCTAGGGTGCCTGGGTGGCTCAGTGGGTTAAGCCGCTGCCTTTGACTTGGGTCATGATCTCGGGGTCCTAGGATAGAGCCCCGCATCAGGTTCTCTGCTCAGCAGGGAGCCTGCTTCCCTCTCTCTCTCTCTGCCTGCCTCTCTGCCTCCTTATGATCTCTGCCTGTCAAATAAATAAATAAAAAAAATCTTTTTTAAAAAATTGAGCATTCTAACACTCAGAAAGATAGAAACTAAACCAAATGTTTTTCAGGCTCATGTGATCTGGGATAATCTCTGGTAAATTAAAGATTTTGTCTGCCGGCTTATTTAAAATAGTCATTTTTTTGGAGTTCTCAACATATAAAACATAATACAGCTAATCAACCTTCATTCTCTCTGAATTTGTTAGTCATTTTTTTTAAAGGTTTTATTTATTTATTTGACATAGAGAGAGAGAGATCACAAGTAGGCGGAGAGGCAAGCAGAGAGAGGGGAAAGCAGGCTCCACGCTGAGCAGAGAGCCTGACGTGGGGCTCAATCCCAGGACTCTGAGACCATGACCCAAGCTGAAGGCAGAGGCTCAACCCCCTGAGCCACCCAGGTGCCCCTGAATTTGTTAGTTAAATTCATGTTGTATCTATTGCAATTCATCACCAAAGAAGACTTAAAATGATGGCTGGTTTTGTCTGTCTCCTGAAGCTTCCATGAGTAATGATGTTAGAAACAAAGGAAAAAGAAAAATTAAGTGTCCTTACTACTTACAGCCCATTGACAAGTCCTTGAAACAGGCAGAGTGACCTTCCTCTGGAAACTCAACTGCCTCGATGTTAACACTTGCTAAGGGCAAAAGGCAAATCTTAGTAAGAAATTGTAGGTGGATTTTATAGGCAGATAGGGTTAGGGGGTTCCCAGAAAAAGAAAGACAAGACATAGCTTTCTTTCTTTCTTTCTTTCTTTCTTTTTTTTTTTTTTTTTTTAGATTTTATTTATTTATTTGACAGACAGAGATCACAAGTAGGCAGAGAGGCAGGCAGAGAGGTGGGGAGGCAGGCTCCCCACTGAGCAGAGAGCCCGATGTGGGGCTCGATCCCAGGACCCTGGGATCATGACCCGAGCTGAAGGTAGAGGTTTTCACACACTGAGCCACCCAGGCACCCCAAGACATAGTTTTCTTAACCTAAGAGAAGAACATTACTTCCACTGACCTCTCAAGAATGCATTCCCCCTCCCACTCTGGACTCATGTAGCATGAGTTTGAAACCCTATCCTGCCTGGTACCCATCCTGACATTCATACTGATCTGTTGGTTTTGTTCCCCTCATTTGATGAGGAGGGGAGCATTTGTACCTTCATCTTTGAAATATGGTATGGCTTCATCTGGGGTGTATGGGAAGGAGTGTGTTCATTCTGTCCCCAAAGACTAGAAACACATGCTTCTAGGGTGGGCCCACAGGCTTGGGTAAGGTTACCCGGTTGCATTCCCCATAAGGGAACTCATGTTTTGGCTTCAGTGACCAGTGCATAAAGAGGCATAGGCAGTTGGGTGGTACTGTAAGTCCTCTACCCAACGTGACTTGTTTGCCTCTGGCGAGGTGTTCTGTTTGCTCTCCTAAGATTCTGCCAAACAGTTCATTCAAAACCAGTTTTTCATTATGTAATGGCATGAGGAAAGGATCACAGTATATTGCGTTTCTAGAGGAAAATTATAAAATGGACTGTACACCATGAGCCGCATTATGTCTAGAAAAATAGCTTTGAGGTATGTGTGTGTGTATAAACAGGAGTACAGCAGGAAGAGAGCTGCATGAAATTATTGTTGGCAGTGACCTTCTCATGCCTTCTCGTATTTTTCAACTTTCAAACTAACAACTCATCATTTAAGTAGAGAACGACACCTTTAAACAAACAAATCTGTCTGTTGGCACGTCTCCCGCGTGCCAAGTGATGGTGTTCATGAGCAGAGCACCCTAGGGTTTTGGGGTCAGAAGACCTGGGTTTGCATTCCAGTGCAGACCTCGACTAGCCACTCACCGGGTGTCATTTGCCTTATCAGCCCCAAATCTCTTCACCTATAAAACTAGTAGGACTTGGGGCACCTGGGTGGCTCAGTGGGTTAAAGCCTCTGCCTTCGGCGCGGGTCATGATCTCCGGGTCCTGAGATTGAACCACATGTCGGGCTCTCTGCTCAGCAGGGTGCCTGCTTCCTCTTCTCTCTCTGCCTGCCTCTCTGCCTACTTGTAATCTCTGTCTGTCAAATAAATAAATAAAATCTTTTAAAAAAATAAATAATAAATAAATAAATAAATAAAATTAGTAGGGCTTGCTTTGTGTAACTCTTGGGGTTACTGTAAGATTCTAGATTTTAGGACAAGGTAACATATCAGAAAACTAGATCACGAATGGATAATTTTCAAAGGACATCACATTCTTTGGATTGCCTTCCTCCCTGTAGACGTGACTTTTCAACCTGCTTAGCTTTCTCCTCTTCTCCTGCCTGGCTGTTAACATGAGAAGTCCTTTGAAGTCTTTACCCAAGACCTCCTCCTCTTCCCAACCTCTCCTCTCTCCCTAGATGATTCATTCCTAAGACTTCAATTCCACCGGCGAAAATGACTCACAAGTTGGTGTCTCCAGCCCAGACTTGAAATAGGAGATCTCATAGGAAATATGAGAACTTGCCTTTCTTATAGCCGCCTTGAACCTAACAAGTCCAAAATTAAGCGTGTGGCCTGTCCAGATCCCACCACAACAAAGCTGGCCTTCTTCCTGGTTCTTTTCTCTGAAATTGTGACCAGCACCCAACCATATATGCAAACAGAAACCCAGGGAGCATCCCTATCTCTTCCCTTTCCCTGACCCCCCCATACCGATTCCATCACCATTCTACATCCCAAATATCTCCAGAACCTTTACCCTTCATGTTTGCTCTTCCATCACAGTAGTCCAAACCACCACGGTTTCCTACCTACATTATAACTTTGGCCTCCAAACTAGGATTCTTGCATCCATTTGTTCTTCTATCCAGTCCATTCTCCATTTTGTATCCAGAAAAAGCTTTAGAAAAAAAAATGGGGGTGCCTGGGTGGCTCAGTGGGTTAAAGCCTCTGCCTTCAGCTCAGGTCATGATCCCAGGGTCCTGGAATCGAGCCCCGCATCAGGCTCTCTGCTCAGCAGGGAGTCTGCTTCTCCCTCTCTCTCTCTCTGTCTGTCTCTCTGCCTGCTTGTGATCTCTGTCTGTCAAATAAATAAATAAAGTCTTTGAAAAAATAAAAAAATAAATCAACTGCATTGGGGTGCCTGGGTGGCTCAGTCCAGTAATCATCTTCCTTCTGCTCAGGTCATGATCTCAGGGTCCTGGGATAGAGCCCTGCCTTGAGTTCCCTGCTCAGCGGGGAGTCTGCTTGTCCCACTGCCCCTCTCCCCACTCATGCTCTCTCTCTCTCTCTCTCTCTCAAATAAATTTTAAAAATCTTTTTAAAAAAGGGAAAAAGACTATTTTCAGCACCTCAGCAAGTTCCCTTTACAGTCTGTCTTTCTGCCATCCCTGGTCCCAGGAGAGTGCAGAATCTGATTTTTTTTTTTTAACTCATTTTTTGGTATCACTATAAAGTAGTTTTGCCTGTTCTAGAATTTCAAATAAATGGAAATATACAGGAGGTACTCCTTTGTGTCTGGCTTAGCATCATTCAGCGAAACAACGACGAGATTCATTCACGGTATGGTGCGTCAGTAGCTTGCTCATTTTATTGCTGAGTAATATCTCCTTGTATGACTATATACCTCAGCGCTATCTACCCATTCACCTGCTCATGAGCATGTAGGTTGTTTCCAGGTTGTGGCTATTTGGTGGCATCTCTTTTCTATCCTTTTAACAACCTACCTACCTACTTTTTTTAAAGATTTATTTATTTATTTATTTGACAGACAGAGATTACAAGTAGGCAGAGAGGCAGGCAGAGAGAGAGGAGGAAGCAGGCCCCCTGCTGAGCAGAGAGTCTGACTCCAGGCTGGATCCCAGAACCCTGGGATCACGACCGGAGCCAAAGGCCTCGGCAAAGGCAGAGCCACCCAGGCACCCCTACCTATGTTTTGATATAGAAAATGCACCTCCAGGGTGCCTGGCTGTCTCAGTCCATGGAACATTCAACTCTTGGTCTCAGGTTGTAAGGTCAAGCCCCACGCTGGGTGTAGAGATTACCTAAAAATAAAATCTTAAAAATAAAAAAATAAAATGTACCTCTTGGCAGGCATCATAGGAGTATTATTTTTTAATCTGGTTAAATGGTCTCTGCCTTTGGCAATAAGGAGGAGGGTGTGACGTGGCAAGCAGTGGAGAAGCTAATGGATTTCATTAATGGGATAAGTATAACGAGCATAAAGTAATTGTACGCACTTGACTTCATCTTCCAAAAACTGGATGCCTGCCATTAACCAGTGGTTTTAAAAGTGTAGTGTAGGGTCGCATGGCTGGCTCAGTGGGTTAAGCCTCTGCCTTTGGCTCAGGTCATGATCCAAAGTCCTGGGACTGAGCCCTGTATCAGCCTCTCTGCTCAGCGGAGAGCCTGCTTCCTCCTCTGTCTCTGTCTCTCTCTCTATGCCTGCCTCTCTGCCTACTTGTGATCTCTCTCTGTCAAATAAATAAATAAAATCTTAAAAAAAAAATTCACTAGAATAGAGTCTAAAAACAGATCCAGAGGAGTCCGCATTTAGTACAACGAGAAAGGAAAGGGATTATGTACTAAACACTATTAGTTTGATTGGCTAACTATTTGAAAAAGTATTGTTTTATCCCTAACTCATTCCTTAATTAAAAATAAACTTCAGATAAAGTATTAATAAGCAAAATGTATAAAAAGCTACTTCAGGGCTCCTGGGTGGTTCAGTGGGTTAAGCCTCTGCCTTCGGCTCAGGTCATGATCTCAGCGTCCTGGGATCGAGTCCTGTATCAGTCTCTGCTCAGTGGAGAGCCTGCTTCCCCCTCTCTCTCTGCCTGCCTCTCTGCCTACTTGTGTTTTCTCTCTCTGTGTGTCAAATAAATAAATAAATTTTTTTTAAAAAGTTACTTCAAACTCATAAAAAGAAAACAGCTCAATATAAAAACAAGAAAAGGGAATGAATGGGCAATTCAATGGGCAATTTATGGACTGATTAAGATGAAAATACAGATAGGTATACGAAATGATGAGTCACTAAGAATGCAGTATAACAAAATATAAAGTAAGATAAAATATACATCGTATCCAATGTAGGAAAGAGTATGGGGAAATAGGTATTCCCTTACACTATGAGAGTACAGATGAGTACTGCTAATTCGTCTAGATTCTAAATGTACCTACACTCTGACCCAGTTCTCACATTTCCAGGAACCTGTCCTACAGAAATAACAGCAAGACCACAAAATTGCTTGCATCAGCAAAAAATTGGAACGACCCAAATGCCTATCAATAAGAATATATATAAATAAATTCTAGTCACTGTAATATCAGAACACTATGTATCCATTTAAAAAATGCGGTAGCTCAAAAAAAAAAATGAGGTAGCTCTAAATTACTTACGTTCACAGTATAATGTTGAGAATTAAAAGAAGTTGCAAAAAAACCCAACAGTATGAGACTAGTTACATGTCTGTGTACATACACAAGTACACAGGAATCTGGCCAGGTCCACAGCAAACAGTTCTAAAGGGTAGGAATTGAAGGGGGAACAGAAGAACCCTTGTTTTTTAAGTTTATATACATTTATTTATTTATTTATTTATTTATTTGACAGAGTAAGAAGGGGAGAGAACACAAGCAGGGGGAGAGGGAGAAGCAGACTCCCGGCTGAGCAGGGAGCCCCAGGCCAGGCTGGACCCCAGGACCCTGATCATGACCTGAGCAGAAGGCAGACGCTTAACAGACGCTTAACTGGGAGCCACCCGGGGCCCCCAGTGTATATACTTGTATATTATTTGAACCTATTGTGAAATTGTTTTCACTTTTGTAATGTAAAAACAGTTTGTGTCTGTCTGTCTGTCCGTGTTGAAAGGAGAAAGACTGCTCCAATCAACTCTGCCCCTGGTGAACTCTGTTACGGGCTCGGCAGCAGGCGTCATGACTGCCATCTGGTGGTCACACAGAGTCATGATAAATTGCGCATCTGAAAGTTTCTCCATGTCTGCACTCTTGCCATTTGGGGCCAGATAAATGGGGGGGTGAGGTGGGGGGGGTGGGAGGCTGTCCTGTGTATTGTAGAATGCTTAGTAGCGTCCCTTGCCTCTATCTTCTAGATGCCAGTAACACTCTCCCTAAGTTGTGACAACTGGCAATTCTCCCCCCACAAAGGGGAGAGGGCACAACTGACTTTGGTTGAGAACCCTGATCTAAGAGAATGGAAGTCTTGTGAATGTACAGTAAACATACAAGATGTGCTCATTCGTTCACTCACAAAAATATTACAGTAGGGGCGCCTGGGTGGCTCAGTGGGTTAAGCCTCTGCCTTCATCTCAGGTCAAGGTCTCAGGGTCCTGGGATCATGTCCTGCATCGGGATCTCTGCTGAGCAGGGAGTCTGCTTCCTCCCCCTCTGCCTGCCTTTCTGCCTACTTGTGATCTCTCTCTCTGTGTCATATAAATAAATAAAATCTTTTAAAAAGATTACAGTAGACAAGGTATCTTTACGAGATCTGTTTCTAATGTCAGCTGGAACCAACGATCTCTGACCCATGGTTGTGCCCACACAGAATTCTTTTCATAGCTTTGCAATACTCTGAGGCTTAAATTCAGTAGCAAGAAAAGCCATTCTTGGGATCCCAGGCGGCCCAGTCAGTTAAGCATCTGCCTTTGCCTCAGGTCATGATCTTGGGGTTTATGACCTTGGGCTCCCTACTCAGTGGGGAGTCGGCTTCTCCCTCTCCCTCTGCCCCTCCTCACTGCTTGTGCTCTCTGTCAAATAAATAAATAAGATCTTTTTAAAAAAGAAAGAAAAAGAAAAGCTATTCTTACCCAGTGAATCCCCAACTGCCTCAGGTAAATCCCAGCACAGGTGCCACCCTGCTCCCAGACCCACAGCAGGAATTCACAGCCCCTTACATTGTGGCCTCAGCCCAATGCCCCAGGCAGTAAGTGCCAGAAAACAGTAAGCCGGTCACCTCCTGTCCCTCACTCAGCCGACTGATTTACCCTGTGTGGAACCATTCCTATGTCCATTGCACTCACAGTATTACTGCCTTAGAGTCTACATACAGGTTACCAAGAAGTATTTGGCCAGCGGGGGTGGGGGGTGGGGGGGTAGATGAGGGGTGGGGGTTCAGGGAAGGGGGGATGTCTGTGGAAATTCATCTCTGCTATTGATTACCCCCACCCCAAAATCCACAGAAACCACAAAAACAAAAACCTCAAACAAACATGGCCTTGGGCATATCAGTTAATCTCTCCAGATCTCCATCTCCTTATTTATGAAACAAAAGACTAATACTAGATATTTTAAGCTCCCTTTCAGAAGGTTTTGCTGTATTGATATGATCTCTCTAGGATGAATCCACTGAGGTAGAGTAAAAGCTCAGTGATGACAGGTCCCCTCAAATTCACAGCATTTGTAAGACTTCTTGTTAGTGTGAATTGTCCGATAAAGAGTAAGGGCGGAGCGAAGACCAGGGGCTTTGACAGTAGTTGCATCCATATTCTTCTCACTGGTGTGAGTGTTGGAAGAGCAAGAGGTGTGTCACAGTCAAGGGTCTTCCACTTTTTAAATATTTGGAGGGTTTCTTTCAAATATGGATTATTTTATATCAAATTAGGTTTCCGTGATTACTGAAGGCCGTTCCACACTTACTGCATTATATGACTTCTTTGCAGAATAAGCTTTTTGTTTGGTTTGGTTTGGTTTGGTTTGGTTTTTGGTTTTTAAGAGAGAGAGAGCTGGCAGGGGTGGGAGGGGTAGAAGGAGAGGGAGAGAGAGAATTGTAAGCAGGCTTCGCACTCAGCACAGAGCCTGATGTAGGGCTCAATCTCATGACCCTGAGATCATGACCTGAGCCAAAACCAAGAGTCAGAGGCTTAACGGACTAAGACTAAATAAAAGACTAATGTCATTTTATTTTAAATTCTGGTATGGCTAAATAGTGTTATATTAGTTTCAGAAGTTCACAGTCTTATTCAAACACGGACATTCCGGAGAAGAGACATTCCGCAGAAATCTTTGTACTACTCATTTGAGGCTGTGCTCTACGTAACTCTGGGCATGGGGTGGGAGTTGGGGGGCCACTACTCACACAGATGCTGATGCTAATGTCACTTTGATTCCTTTAAAAGTGGTCCTGCTAACAGGATAAATAAAATCTTAAAAAAAAAAAAAAGATAGTCATATAGCAAAGATATACAATTCAGTTGGGATCAGTTGGGAGTTAGAAAACAGAAGATCTTTGAGACTATGGGTTATGGAGACACTTGGGAAAATTTCAAGATATTTGAAATGCCTAGGAAACGTGGTGTTCGTTTTCCTGACTCGGTGCTGTTGGTAGCTTGAAATCAGCCATGATGGCATTACTTGCACCGCAGAAAATGGCTAATACTACAAATCCAGACTCTCCCCGATCTCCCTCCCAAAAGCTAGTTGTTGAGAATTTCCCAGCATACCCCTGGGTGTACCAAGTTCCACGCATGCCTCTCTTTGAAAGAAGGTGCACCTCTCTGACAAAGAATGTGTAAAATCAAGTTTCCCCAGCTTGTACGTGGAGTGTAAAAAAATAAACAACAAAACAGAAAAAGACTCAGAGATACAGAGAACAAGCTGGCAGTTGCCAAAGGGTAGCGTGATAGAGGGATAGGCAAAATAGGAAAGAAAATTACTTCCACTTATAAAATAAATAAGTCACAGAAGTGAAAAGTACAGCTTTGGGAATATGGCCAATAGTATTATAACAGTTGGTGATAAATGGTAGCTGCCCTTATCATGGTGAGCATTCCACAACATATACAATCATCCCCTCACTATGTTGTATACCGACACTCAGATGTCAACTATCCTCCAAATAAAAATTTAAAAATTTGAGATTGCCTAGCTTAAAATCCCCCTTTTAAATGCTTGCCTTATTATTTTCCTAAAAAATATCAGGAAGTTTGTCCCTCAGTATCTAAATAAGGTACAAGAAAATTATCTTTGATATTATCTTAGCCTGCCATTTCTGTCCTCTGTGAACAATAAGAGATGAACAACTCTTCCCCTCAGCCTAGCCCAACCCTCACAGTTGCCCGGCCTACCCACTGCGATTCTCGGGTCACAAGCAGCCCTTCTGTTTTCTGCTCACACGGCCAAAAGAGCAACACAAGCTCTGGGGGAAGGTATGTAGGTGACTTTTGGGTGGGCAACTTGACAATATTTGTTTAAAATATGGGTATAATTTGGGGGCACCTGGGTGACTGTCATTAAGCACCTGCCTTCAGCTTGGGTTGTGATCCCAGGGTCCTGGGATGGGGCCCCACATCAGGCTCCCTGCTCAGCAGGAAGCCTGCTTTCCCTCTCCCACTCCTCCTGCTTGTGTTCCCCCTCTCGCTCTCTGTCAAAAAAATAATAATAATAATATCTTTAAAAAAATATTTAAAATACGGGTATAATTTGACCAAGAAATTCCACTTCTGGCACTTTATCTTTTTTTTTTTTTTTTTTTTATTCAACAGACGGAAATCACAATTAGGCAGAGAGAGAGGAAGGAGCAGGCTCCCCACTGAGCAGAGAGCCCAATGCAGGGCTCCATCCCAGGACCCTGGGATCATGACCTGAGCCGAAGCTGGCACTTTATCTTAAAAATACAACCAATCAGGGGACACATGGGTGGCCCAGCCAGTTACGTATCAGACTCTTGATTTCAGCTCAGGTCATGATCTCAGGGTTGTGAGATGGAGCACACCTCGGGCTCCTCACTCAGCGTGGAAACTGCTTAGGATTCTCTCCCTCCGCCTCTGCCCTCCCACCTTTAACATGCTCTCTAAATAAATAAATAAATAAAATCTTAGAGAAAAAAAGTGTTATGGCAAAGATGTACAGAAGTGCCAATTAAGACTCCAAAAGCAAACCTCAGCCAATCAGGAATGGAAGTCGGTGAATAAACACCCATGTTCCTGGACCTTTCCTGGACAAGTCTGAGACGTCATCTACGCAGTCTCTCAGCGGGTCCACAGAGGCAGTGAGCCTCAATGGTCACCTGCTCATTAACTGCCCTTTTTTGACTTTCCTTCCTGTTTCACTACCCCATTTCCTCACCATGGTTCTTAGGATCACCTCCAGATTAACTACTTGCCTCCTAAACTCTTGTCTGAGTCAGCGTTTGGGGGAAGCCCCTGCTGAGACTGTGTGTTTAAACCCAAACCCCTAAGTTATTCATAGGTCCTCATATTGACTTATCCTCACCACACACACATAGGAAAAAAATAACGGAAAAATTATGAGGGCTTTTTTTTCTTTTTAAGAGTTATTTATTTGAGAGAGAGAGAGAGAGCACGTGCACAGGCAGGGAGGGGTAGAGGGAAAGACTCCTCAGGCAGACTCCCTCACTGAACACAAACCCCTATATATGGGGCTGGATCCTACCACCCATTATCAAGACCTGAGCTGAAACCAAGTGGTAGTCCTTTGCTTAATCAACTGAGCCACCCAAGACCCCAAGAGCCATTTTGTTAAAGCAATAATTAACTGTTACTCAAATACAAACTGTTGTGTAAAGCTTTGTAAGGTTACTTCCTCAATGCAAATTGTTTTGTAAAGTCAGACATTTAATTGATTAGTCTTGCAGTTCCCAGGTAAGCATTTTTTCCTTTCAAAACTGATTCTTTACGGGTATCTGAGTGGCTCAGTGGATTAAAGCCTCTGCCTTCAGCTGGGGTCACCATCCTAGGGTTCTGGGATTGAGCCCTGCATCAGGTTCTCTGCTCAGCAGAGAGCCTGCTTCCTCCTCTCTCTCTGCCTACTTGTGATCTTTCTGTGTCAAATAAATAAAATCTTAAAAAAAAAAACAAACCCTGATTCTTCAAGTCTACTTCAGTGTTTCTACTAGAAAATTCATAATGGTTTTGTAAGTCATTTTAGGTCTTTCAAGGAGGAATTTGTGAGGGAAGGTTTGAAATAAAAAATTAGAGACATTAATTCATAGTAAGAACTAAAATATCTGACTTTTATTTTGCACACCAAATATACCTGGAAACATTTTCTTACCGTATTATATAATACTTTTACTGTCATTAAAGAATCAGCCTGAATATTTCTCCCCCAAGTGAGGGAGTGGACAAAAAGGGTTCCCATCCGGATGCTTGGGTGGCTCAGTTGGTTGAGCGTCTACCTTTGGCTTAGGGCATGATCCCAGTGTCCTTGGATGGAATCCCACATCCAGCTCCTTGCTCAGCAGGAAGCCTGCTTCTCCCTCTGCCTCTGCCTGCCTGTCTGTCTGTGCTCACGTGTTCGCTAGCTCTCTAACAAATAAATAAATAAAATCTTTTTTTTAAAAGGGGGGGGGTCCCATCTTTACTTTTTGAGAAGTCCAATGCCGTGATGAAGAGGGACGAAATAAAATCTTAGCACTCAGCACCATAGCAAAGTTTTCAGAGGAGAACCTTATTTGCAATTGTGGTGATCAAGGTGACACTTTAAGTTGGCTCCTAAAGGAGACTGACTTGCAAACTGAAAACACTGACAATGTGACAACTACCCTCTTGATTAAAAAAGACAAAAAAATAAACAAACCAAAAAGGATTAATACGCCCTCAGAAAAGACAGAAAGCCCTGCATTAATCAACAAAGTTCTCAAGGTGCCTGGGTGGCTCAGTGGGTTAAAGCCTCTGCCTTCATCTCAGGTCGTGATCACAGGGTCTTAGGATCGAGCCCCGCATGGGGCTCTCTGCTCAGCAGGGAGCCTGCTTCCTCCTCTCTCTCTCTCTCTCTGCCTGCTTCTCTGTGATCTCCATCTGTCAAATAAATAAAATCTTTAAAAAATAAAAATCAACAAAGTTCTCTGCCTGCAATCCTCAAATCAAGCCTGGGGTCACCATACAATGAGCTCATTACAATACCGAAAACTATTCAAGCTTCTTGGAGGAAAAACTATCGTTCTTGGAGGAATTTGAGATGTAACATGTATGTTAATTTTCCCTCCACTCAACACAACTAAGTCAGTCACAAGCAGTTTTAACACATAAATTAGCTTTAACCATATAAATTCATTCTAAATCAGGTTATCATAGATGAGACCTCTGAAGGAAGGAAGGTCAAATGCTTCTCCACAACCCAAACTAACTGGCTCCAGGAAAGAAAATGGATATTTTTGTTTTTATTTGTGTTTTGTTTTTTAATTTTTTAAAAATGATTTTATTTATTTTATTTGACAGAGCTCACAAGTAGGCAGAGAGGCAGGCATAGAGAGAGGAGGAAGCAGGCTCCCCATGGAGGAGAGAGCCCAATGTGGGGCTCGATCCCAGGATGACCTGAGCCGAAGGCAAAGGCTTTAACCCACTGAGCCACCCAGGCGTCCCAAGAAAAGTTTTTTTGAAAGGACCTTGCTATACCTAACATGTTAACTCCCATTGAAGAGCTCTGATTCTAATAACAAGACCCTTCCTTGGAGGACTCTTTTTCTCCTTCTCTCCAATTTCTAAAAGTTACTAAGAACTTCATATATTTCAAAAATTATTTCAGTGGGTTCAGCCGCTGACTTCGGCTCAGGTCATGATCCCAGGGTCCTGAGATCGAGTCCCCCATCAGGCTCTCTGCTCCGTGGGGAGCCCGCTTCCCCCTCTCTCTCTCTGCCTGCCTCTCTGCCTTCTTGGGATCTCTGCCTGTCAAATAAACAAATAAAATCTTAAAAAAAATTATTTCCAGATGTCACCATTTCTTCAGAGTACTTTGTCTTACAATTTTCAGAACAAAAATCCTTTTTCCCTCTATCTTAAGTTGTGCTTTTCAGATCTGAAACTCAAGCCCTGTTGAACTTCAAGCTGTAGCTAACACTTTAAACAGAAGAGAAGGACAGGGAAGTCAGTGAGAAGGGAGAGTTCAAAGTAGCCCTTTTACTGAGGACAGTACTGCTAGGAGGAGGAATAATTTACATTAAGGCAAAGATTTCTAGAAAGGCGGTTTTCAAATATACGACCGACCGTGAGTCTATTTGACTTGGACATGGGCGGTATTCCGATCAGTACAAGGAGGGGCAATGAGCTCAAGTTTAAACAACCGGAATTCCTTTGCACGTTGGAATAGCCCAATCCTGGGGTTAGGGGAAAAAAATTCACTTCATGGTGACATCAGTCATCTTCAGGCACGATGAAAATATGCATGCAGAAAGACCGATGGTTGCTCTCGGGCTATTCCAGCTTCCAGATCAGTATTTTGCACATGGATTTGTGATATGCTGGCAGCTAATTCTTTGTAGGAGAAAATGGGAGGCAAGGATTCTCAGCCCTCAAAACAAAAGGGGGGGATCACAATTATAGTAACTCATGAAAGTAGGATTCTTTGGTCTTTAACAAAGCGAGAGTCGGAATGACCACACATTCAGAGCGATTCTCCACTGTGAAGCCTCTGATGCCTAATGAGGGTTGAACTACACCTGAAAGCTCTGCCACATTCATTACACCCACAGGGTTTCTCTCCGGTGTGAATCCTCTGGTGCTGAGTAAGATGGGCACTCCTGCTGAAGGCTTTCCCACACTCGTGACAGTTGAACGGCTTTTCTCCAGTGTGAATCTTCTGATGTTGCGTCAGGGATGAACTCTGGCTGAAGGCTCTCCCACAGTCTTTACAGGCATACGGTTTCTCTCCAGTGTGGGTTTTTCTGTGTTTTATGAGCGTTGAGCTCTGGCTGAAAGCTTTACCGCGTTCTCTGCACTTGTAGGGTTTTTCTCCAGTATGAGTTCTCTGATGCTGAAGGCTTTCCCACAGTCCTTACAGGCGTGCGGTTTCTCTCCAGTGTGAGTTCTCTGATGCTGATAGAGGTGTGAGCTCTGACTAAAGACCTTGCCACACTCGCTACATTCATAGGGTTTCTCTCCAGTGTGAATAAACTGATGGACAGTTAGGGAAGAGTTGTGACTAAAGGCTTTCCCACATTTGCTGCATTCGTAGGGCTTCTCTCCAGTATGAATAAACTGATGTTCAATCCGGGATGAGTTGTGACTGAAGGCTTTACCGCATGCGTTACATTCATAAGGTTTCTCACGGGTATGAATTCGCTGATGTTGAATAAAGTGCCTTATCTGACTAAAAGCCTTCCCGCGTTCACTACATTCATGGGGTTTCTCTCCAGTATGGATTCTCTGGTGTTGAATAAGAGAGATGTTATGATTAAAGGCTTTCCCACATTCCTTGCATGCATAGGGTTTCTCTCCAGTGTGAATTCTCTGATGTACTGTAAGAGCTGAATAATTACCATAAGTTTTTCCACATTCACTACACTCATAAGGATTCTCTCCATGTTTGGATCTCTGATGCGGAATAAATAGTGCATTCTGAATTAAGGCTCTTTCATGTGCCTTCCCACCATGAACGCTCTGATGGTGTTTGGCAAGGTGTGAGTTCCAGGTGTAGACTTTCCCATCTTCACAAGACTTCTCTCCAGTATTACTTTTCTGATGTTCTGTGCGGTGTATACCATAACCAAAGGTCTTCCCATTCTGATTACATTCCACATTTTTTTCTTCATTATGAACTGTACAATGTTGGACATAAACTGAATGATCACTGAGTATTTTACTACGTATATTACACTGAAGAGCTTTCTCATTTATGCCCTTTTTCTGATGTCTTATTAATTTTGAATTCTGTTTAAAACTCTTTCCCTGAACATCAGATGTATAAGGTCTCTCTTCTTCGGGGTGTCTTGATTGTATAACAAAGTCTGACTTCAGACTAACATGTCTGCCAGATCCAATACATTTGGGGTTACTATCAGCCATAGAAGTTCTTTTCTTGAGGAGAACTGTTGCTTCTTTCCAGAGTCTATCTTGAGCATCCTCTTTGATCTCTGCATATCCCCAGGCTTCCTTCAAACTGGAAGGAACATCAGCCCCTGTGCTTTTCTCCATATTTATCCCCTGGTATGATTCTTTTCCAGAAAATAACTCCTTTGGGTTTGACCTCCTGGTCTCCAAATCTGGAGGGGAAAAGTAAAAATGTTCCCTGTACTAGAAGAAGGAAATGACTGAAGGAGGAATGAGATAATAAAATTGCATACATACCATTAGTTACAAATACAAGTCAAGTAGTCAACAGATAATTTATTGAACACCTATTATGGGCTAGTCACTGTGTTATATGCCAGGATTCAATGATAAATGAAGCAGATGTAGTATCAACTCTTTTGAGGTTTACAGTCTTTTGGGGAAAACAAGTATTAAATAATTTCAAGAATGATGAGTGCTGTAAAATTTGTGTGAGGGAGATTTCAATTGGAAACGATCAGTACCATACACTGGAATGATGGTTGCTCCTAGCTTTTGAACCATGAGAATGTTCCCTGGCTTCTGATGCCACCACCACCAGCAGCCCCATGTTCCCTATCTGGAGTTCACTCCTGCTAGGGACATCCTTCAATGCCTACCTCTTCCACTCCCACTGGCACAGCTCCCCAGTAACTCTCCTTGATTATGCCTGAGGTTGCTGTTGGATTCAGTAAAATCATTCGCCATATTTTCCCTTGCTACCATGAATGTTAGCATTTGCCGGAGACTTCCTCAGCTTTCCCTTTTTTCCCTCTCTCTCTCTGGGCCTCCCAAAATACACACGTACGTGCCCCAAGAAAAGACAAAGAGGGTCAAATTTCAGGAGGATGCAGAAATTTTAGGAGGATCAGGGCTTAGGCTTACTACTAGTACTAGTTCAGCTTTCTTATGGGAAGCTATAAATGACATTTGTGTTGTTGTAAAGTTGGGACTTTGTAATTAGGGATCTTGTAAATAGTTTTTCAGCCTGATGAAGGGTAAGACAAACAGCACTGTGTTTTGCAAGCTGGACTACCTTCAAAGTAAACTCAGTATGTGGCTTTGAAAACCTTATATAATGTAGGAAAATGGAAGTTAAAAGAAGGCAATGTAAGTTAACTAGGGGGGAAAGATGGTAGCAGGGCACTAATCCACTACCACATTAGCCAAAAAGGAGGAATCACCTGTTAATTCCAATGGACATTCTTCAGGTCCTTACTTGACCTCTCTAGTGTTTATCACTATGCACACCTCCCCTCCCTGAAATGCTCTTTTCTGCAGGCTTCTATGACAAGAATCTGACTTGGTTTCCTTCTACTCTGGCCACCCTTTCCTAGTATCCTTTCTGGATTCCCTTTCCTTCATCTATTTTGATAAAATTGTATAACATATCTCCACTGCCATCACTCATTATTAGGAATTATTGCTATTTTATTATTTTGACACCATTTCCCCCATGTGATTTTCTTTACGTATACAAGTGATATAGATATTTACAGATATAGACAGACAGACAGCAGATACTTAAATGTGTATGTTCATTGGGCTTCTGAGTTCTCTTGCAACTCTTTTCATGCCCTATTTCTCTCTTTTCATATTTCATCCACTCCCATGTCCTTAATTGACCTGCATTCTTCTTTTCTGCATACAGAAATGTAAAGAAACATGGAGACTGACTAGTTACTTATATAATAAGAATCCTAAATGGAAAGGAAGAATAAACAGATAAAATACTTAAAGAAACAATAACCAAGGATTATAGAGAAATGAAAGTTAAGGAACTTCAATCGAAAGTTTTCCTAGAAAGTCAAGCAGGAAAAATATGAAAAGACACCACGTATTATAATAAAATCTAACAACATAAATTTTTATTTGGAACCTTGGGAGTTCCCTAGGAGGAATTTGAAAGTGGCCCCTATATATGGCAAGGAGAGATGGAAGGAAGAGGCAGACTACTGCAGGTTGGTAGGCATCAATTTTAATAAACAAGGGAAGTTATATACTAGGTTCTCTTGAGCAGCTGCACCTCTGCACCTGCCCACCAGAATATTTAAAGTTTCTATACAGGCTTTAACTGGGTTCAGTCCATATGGTCTCAATAACACATTACTCTCTCAAGGCTGCATTCCCCAAAATGACTCCTACTGTGGAAATGCTGGACAGAACATATATTTCCAAGGGCAGGGGAGAAGGTGAGGAGTCTCCCATTCCTTGAGTGTAGCTCACAGGTCAATTGGCAGTCACTTTTCATGACCCCTTACACAATAAATAACAAGAAGTTCTAAAAACTCCCAGATACAAAACAGATCACATATAAAACAGAGTTCACTGCTAAATCCCCTGTGTCAAAATCAGTGCCTGGCATTTGGTGGCCCTTTAATGAGTAATAATTGAATAAATGAACCTAATCATTCACTAGTAGTACTGACTACAGAAGAAAGTGTAATAATATTTTCAAATTGTAAAAGATTAAAAGTTTGAATCTAGGATTTTATATTTTAATTAAGCATCATACAAATGAGTCTAAATAAAGCTACTCTTATGCATACAAGACCTTGGAAATTTTCTTGGAGGATGTATGTCAGCAAGAAGGAAAAGAGTTCAGGAAGATGCTTTAGAATATAAAAGACAGTAAGGGCAAAAATAATTTAATAAAGGATTTGTTATCATCTTTAAGGAACAGAGGTAGTGAAACAGGGCGACGCCAACTACATGTACATAACAATTCCACTAAAATTTTAGTACCAGTGAGGATGAGGTTGGGAAGTAGAAATGCACAAATAAGGTGACTAAGTTACTTGTCTTGAGTAGAGGGAGGATATACATAGTCACAAGTTGGATAAATAGATGGGCTGTGGGGAAGAAATGTAGGTGTGAGTTTTAATAAATTAAGTACAAGTACCATGAGGGTAAAAGTACATGTATAACATTCAAAACAGAGCCAAAGAACTGATTTTTTGAAATTTTTTAAAAAATATTTTACTTATTTTTGAGAGAGATAGAGAACAAGCAGGGAGAGGGGCAGATGGAGAGGGAGAAGTAGACTCCTCACTGAACAGGGATCCCAGGACCCTGGTATCATGACCTGAGCTGAAGGAAGACACTTAACCGACTGAGCTACCCAGTTACCCCAAGAAGTGATAACTTAATAGAAACCCAGACAAGAGGAAAATGAGAAACAACAATAAAGTATGGTCAAGGGAAAACACAGAATAAGACCTGTTATATAACATTACAAAAAATGTAAATGAGTCAAACTCATCCATCAAAAGGCAGAGAATCTCTGTTTGAATTCAAAACAAAACCAAAAACTGGGGCACTTGGGTGGCTCAATTGGTTAAGCATCTGCCTTCAGCTCAGGTCATAATCCCAGGGACTTGGCATTGAGCTCTGTTTTAGGCTTCCTGCTCATCAGAGAGCCTACTTCTCCCTCTCCCTTTGTCCTCCCCCCACCGATTCCACTTGTGGTCTCTTTTTCTAAAATTAATTTTTTAAAAAACCAAACTAACACAAGCCCAAAGATGCAGCAATAAGTTCTTTACAAAATATACATAGGAAACTAAGCAACACAGAAAAATGGAAAACAAAGTGGTGACAAAAGGCTATACCAGACAAATATGAACTAAAAGAATACCCACATAAAATGTTATTAATAGAATTAGATTCAAGCTTCATAATGGACAAAAGAGGGATCTATATACTTGTAAATCTCATGAGGAGTATTGTATTTGCCTACATTTCTGTTTCTTCCATGGTTCTTTCTTTTATGATGCTCTATGAGTCATATATATATATATATATATATATATATATATATATATATATATAATGTTGTTAGACTTTCGCTTCACCATTCTTTAAGGGTAGATCTGCTAAGTGACCAATTCTTTTAGTTACCATTCATCTGAGAATGTCTGGATTGTCTCTTCATTCCTGAAGGATATTTTCTTTCAATACTCAAGTCATGGTTGGCAATTTTTTCCCTTCAAACTGATAGCACTTGAAAATGGCTATTTTCATCTAGCCCTCATGGTTTTTGATGAGAAACTTCCTGTCATTCAAATTGCTGTGGCCCTGTAGGTAATGTGACATCTCTCCACTGCTTTCTTCTCAGTGTTGGCACTGTCAACTGCCTTCTCTCCTTCAGGTTATGATATTCCTGGTTCTTATTATGATGGGTAATTTTGGATTGATTCCTGGAGATTTTGCCTGTTATATTAGGAGACTCAGGATCCTATTTAAATCTTCTGTTTTAGACCACTGTTACCCTGTTTAGCCTACTTTTGTGGTCTGTGATTTCAGTGAGAATTTAATTTTCGAGCTTTTGTGGTACAATTTTGGTCTGGTTGTTGTATCTGGTACCGCTGGGGCTCCCACTGGTCCCTGTTGGTGCTGCTTGAGTGAGTGGAAAGAGCTTCCCCAGGCTGTGCTAAGGTGGGGAAAATGGTTTCCAGCCGATGAGGAAGAAGAGTTCTTCCTGGGTTGGGCCCTCTATGTGGTGGCATTCGCATGCCAGCAGTAGGACCCATCCAACTGGTGTCTCTAGATATGGGTGTGGCTGTGTGCTGCGGTGGGCAGGTGGGGATTCCTGGGTCTAGCTGGGGAAGAGAGCACTTCTTGGGCCAACTGGTTGTTGTGGTCAGAAGAGTCTGTTTCTCTCTATGGGTGAGAGGGGTCTCACATTTGGGGGGACAAAGAAGCTTCTCAATCAGGACAGTTGTAGTGGTGGGATCCCCTTTGTACGGTGCCATTTCTCAGTAGGGACACTTTCCTCCTACCTTAGCTCTAGATTGGGAGGGGGGTTTCAGGTTTAAGGGACAAAGAAGCTTCCTGACTGGACGATGTGGCAGATTACTCTCACTTGCAGTTGATGCCCATCTACCTGGTGTTATGGATGGGGGAAGAGAGTCAGATAGGTAGGGAAGAAGAATACATTCCCGGGCTTCTTATTGTTGGTGGGGCTTCCAATATGTCCCCTTTCCAGTACTACAAGGCTCCCCTGGTATTATAGGTAGGGCCTCTATTCATTCTGTGGGAGAAATGAGTCTACCTGGGCCACCTTCCCATGCTAGGTTTGGGTTGTGACTTGCCCTGCCACCATGCTGTTCCTCTAGTCCTGAGGTCTGTCTCTCAACCCAGTCCACATTCCTCTTTCCACCTGTCAGAGTTCTTGTTTGTTATTTCTAGCATTTATAATAAATGCAGCAGGAAGGATCAGGGAGAAATAAGTCTACATATCATCTCCTCTAGACTGACTGTATGCTTATAAAAGAAATGAGAGATCAAATAGATACTGTGACTGACAAATCAATAATTATAGTAGGAAAGTTTTACATAACCCGTGAGAAACTGATAAAACAAGCACACAAGAGGAAGGAGAGCTGTAGAACTTTTAATAACAGGGTTAAGGAGCACAAGATAAGGTGTTACTGGGTGGCTCAGTTGGTTAAACGTTTGCCCTTCAGCTCGGGCCACGATCCCAGCATCCTGAAATCAAGCACCATGTTGGGCTCCCTGCTCAGTGAGAGCTTGCTTCTCTTTCTCCGTAACACTTCCCCTGCTTATACTCTCTCTTTGTCAAATAAATAAATAAAATATTTTTTTAAAAAGAAGCCCAAGATAATAGATTTACATGCAACTTGACATGCAACAAACAGATATGTATTCTTTTCTAGTATACAGGCATTACCCAGAAAAATTGACTATAGGCTTAAATACAGAAGATGCCTCAGTGAGTTTAACTATCACACATCTATTCACTACATATATTATAGATTGTTAAAATATAATGTAAGCCACATATGTAATTTAAAACTAGCCAGTGCACCTGGGTGGCTCAGTTGGTTAAGAATCTGCCTTTGGCTCATGTCATGATCTCAGGGTCCTGGGATCAAGTCCTGCATCAGGCTCCCTGCTCAGCGGGGAGCCTGTTTTTCTCTCTCCCTGTGCCTGCTCCTCTGCCCACTAGTGCTCTCTACCTTTCTGTCAAATAAATATATAAAACCATTTAAAAACTGATTTTAAAAACCTTAGGAAAATAAAAGAGATAAAGCTGTCACATTTGTTTTAGTAGCTCAGTATAACCTTGTTCTCAACACTGATAAGGACACTATATGGAATAGGAAAATTATAAACTAATTCCACCTTTAGATATAGATGCAAAAATCCTAAATAGAATATTAGGTAACTGAATTTAACTGATACCATAATCATATAGACTTTACCACCAGAAAATCTAGCTATGAAATTTGCCATATTAATGGACTCTAAAGGATAAAAGTAAAGTGATTAAATCAACAGAAACAAATATCATTTGGTAAAGTTCAATATCTTTTTATGATTAGGTTAAAAACTCAGATAAGCCTCCTTAACTTTTTAAAAAAGGATTTTATTTATTAATTTGACAGAAAGAGATCACAAGTAGGCAAAGAGAGGAAGGAAAGCAGGCTCCCTGCTGAGCAGAGAGCCCCATGCAGGGCTCGATGAAGGGCTTGATGCGGGCGGGCCTGGATCCTACGACCCTGGGATCATGACCAGAGCTGAAGGCAGAAGCTTTAGCCCACTGAGCCACCCAGGCGTCCCAAGCCTTCTTACCTTTTATAAATCTATATTCCAAAAGCCTAGAACAAGTGCGAGTTTAGTAGGGGTGATGAGGAGTATTCCCTTGCAGACTTGGAATGAGACAAGAACGTTATCATTGTTGATGTTCAACATAGTAGAAGAGGGAATACAGTCCAGTCCAGTATAGGAAGGAGGGGCAGAAAAGGGGAGGGGCTGGTTAGGGTGTTGGAAGAGACAAAATCTGAATGGCAATTATTTATATACATAGAAGTTAAGATCACAGACCCTAGAGCCCGACTACCAGGTTTTAAATTTAAAATCTTGGCTCTGCTGCATATTATATGACCCCAAGCACATTCCTTAACATGTCTGTATCTCAGTTTTCTTTTTGTAGAATGAAGGTAATAAATAATACCTACTTCAATGGTGGTTGTGAAAATGAAATGAGCTATCTAGGAGAGGATTAAATGAGTTGAACTCACATGTATTTTGTGCAGTTATTTGCTGGTGATATAACAGGAAATGAGTATCTTTAGAGAAAACCTAAAAGAATCAACAAATCATTAAGCTTGTGAAAAAGAAAGTTTAGCCAAGTTTCTAGATTCAGGTGGTTTTCTAATGCCAATAACATTCCTCTACACCAACTGTAACAGAAAGTAACACACCTTTGACAATATGTCTCAAGCTAGTAGTAGATACATGGACATCCTTTACTATTATTTTAAGCATTATGTGTTCTTCTGCATGTGTGATCTTTATATAATAATTTTTTTAAGATTTTTTTCTCTTGATTTCTAACAACATAAAAATAATTTCTGGAAGTCAGTGATTCTGTCATTTAGATAAATCTTTGCTTTACATTAGGAGGGTGAGGTAATTAATGAATATGCAGAATGAAGGGGTCATGATCCAAAGATATCTATCTGTGTAAACCTACGGGTGCATAGAATATAAATATTAAAATCTGACAAAAAGTTTTAGGTTTTCCCAATCTGAAGATACAACATTATACCATGTGAAAATTGATAATCTCATATTGCTGCTCCTGCTTTCTGTTCATGCATTCCTTGCAAGTTCACCCTAGGCATTTCTGGAAGTATATAATGAGGATCTAGAAGCTGCACAGCCATAAACCAGACTTTGGGGTCCACCTTGCTCTTCGACTCCTGCTCTCGCTCTCCTGGAAAACATCCAGGGGCTGCTCAAATGAAGGGACCTCATTATTGCCAGCACCAAAGAAAACTGACTATTTTACCTCTTTGTACTCTCAAGCTGCCAATCTTCATAGGGTTAGAAGGTTCTAGGTTCATGAAGAGGTGGGGAAGGATGGCTTTATCTTTGCCTCTGTAAATTAGATGTAGAGGGGTTCTCCTACTGATTTCCCATAAAGTCTTTTAACAAAACAGCTTCTCTGACTGCTGGCCTTCACCAGCTAATCACTACATCCCAGGGACCATTCTATCCCACTGTGTTTTATTCAGGTTCCTCTCTCTCCAAAGCCTTTTCCTTTCCTCTGCTGTTGTGAAATAAAATTTCCTACACAAATCAATTAGCTAAGATTTATTGAAAGTCTCCTATATGCCTATAAGTCTTCTATATGTTCTATATCATTCTAAGAACTTCATGTTGTTCCATTCATTCCCAATATCAAACGCTGAGTTGGATACGACTAGTGTCTCCGTCCTACAGATGAGAAAACCAAGACACAGAAAGATTAATTAACAGTAGAGCCCACATTCAAACGCATGCTTTCAGATTTTACAACCCTTGCTCTTAATCACTCCCAGTAGCGCCTCTCATTCCCAAAAGTAATCTCTGGGAAGCAGCTGAAGGGGATACTGCATGAGCTGTAGCTCAACTAAACAAAGTAGTTTGGTATATGATTATATCTCCATCAGAAAATGATAATCTCTTCTTGATGAGGCTGAATATTGTGAGCATATCATAGGATTTGTGAATGAAATGATACCTGGCTCTGACTTGAATGTCATTTTCTGCTGGTGTGACTTTGGACTAAGCTCCCTGAGTCTTAATTTCTTTGTCTTTAAAGGAGATGATGATTACTATTTATTTTTAACGATTTTATTCATTTATTTGACAGAGAGAGACACAGTAAGATAGGGAACACAAGCAGGGGGAGCAGGAGAGGGAGAAGCAGGCTTCCCACTGAGCAGGGAGCCCGATGCAGAGCTTGATCCCAAGATCCTGGGATCATGACTTGAGCCAAAGGCAGATGCTTAACAACTGACCGACCCAGGCGGCCCAATAATTACTATCTTTAACATAGGAACATGCTGGGTCACCTGCCTGGTTTGGTCAGAAAAGCACGAGACTCTTGATTTCAGGGTCATGAGTTCGAGCCCCATGTTGGGTGTAGATATTACTTAAATAAATGAAACTTTAAAAAATAAAAATAAAATAGGAACATTCTTCTTCAACTAAATAAGGTAATGGATATAAAGCAACCAGCAGGTGCACTGAGCACATGGAAAGCAGCCATTCAGTATTAATTTCTTCGTTTCTTATCCAGAAAATAAGTAAACTATAAGCTACTATGTTTTGCTGTATTTCTTCTAGGCAGATTCTCTTTGTAAAATAGAGTTCAAGATGATAAAGATGGTCTTAAAAAAAAAAAGATTTTGGGGCACCTGGGTGGCTCAGCTGTTGAGTGTCTGCCTTCAGGTTGGGTCATGATCCCAGGGTCCTGGGTTTGAGCTCCATGTCTGGGTCTCTGTTAGGCAGGAAACCCCCTGCTCATGTTGTCTTTCTCACTGTCTCTCTCTCTGTCAAATAAATCTTAAAAAAAAAAAAAAAGATATTAACTATCTGTTTTGTTAGAGAGAGCACAAGCAGGGGGAAGGAGCAGAGGGAGAAGCAGACTTCCCACCAAGCAGGGAGCCCAATGTGGGACTGGACCTCAAAATCCTGAAATCATGACCTGAGCCATAGGCAGACGCTTAACCACTGAGCCAACCAGGTGCCCAATGAAGATTGTCTTACTCAAGATTCTATATGTCGTTCCCAAAAGAACACTTTTCTGCTGTAAATTATCAATGAAAATTAAAACAATTCCATGTTATACTCGTTGCAATACTGATTTTTTTTTTTCCTGGGGTGGGTATGCACAGGTGATCTGTAGAACACAAAAATAATCTACAATGAAATATAATATTTCCCTTTGGCAGAATACTAAAAGCTGTTACTGAGGGATCTATTATCTAATCATTTCTTTTGTGTTGCTATATTAAAATATATTGTATTTACTTAATAATCCTAGTACCATGACTACATTTGGAGTTAACATTTGGAGTTTAAACGTACAAATACCATTTTTAAATGGTTGATAGAATACCTAATTCTTGAATTCTAAGAATAAATACAGACATGTCTTAGCCTGTTTGGACTGCTGTAACAGAATATTATGGGTCACTTATGGACAATAGAAATTAATTTCTCATAGTTCCAGAGGCTGGATGTCTGTGATCAGAATGCCAGTGTGGCCGAGTTCTGGTGACAACCCTCTTCTGGGTTGTAGACTGAGGACTTCTTGCTGTGTCCTCACATGGCGGAAGGGTAAATGTTGTAAAATATCAGTCACAAGCTCAATAAAAGTTCTTAGGAGTTAACCTAATAAAGAATTCCCAGGACAATATGAATACTTATTATGTGTTTATTTCAGATACAACATTGGTCAAAACAAGAGGAGCTTACATCTGGAGTGGAGAGAGGACGGAGTAAACAGATAACATAAATGTATGTCAGGTAGAGATAAGCATCATTAAAATAATGACGGTGTGTAAGAGAGATAGTGAGTGGCATTATTGGGCCCCCCTATTTTGTATACAGTGTTGAGAGAAGACACTGGTGTTAAAGATGATATTCAAACAGGGTTTGGAAAAGATGAGCGAGTGAGGGCTATGGGGATATCTGGGGATCGAGTTTGGCATGTTGATGAGACTAGAGTGGATTGAGGATGGGGGGTGGAGTGTAAAGTAGTGGTAAGGGATAATGGAGAGAGATGCAAGGTTGGAGACTGAGTCAGATCGCAGATTTCTGTGGGGTAAGTTGATCTGACCCCACAGAAAACACACACACACACACACACACACACACACAACATTGTAACCAAGTATGCACAAACACAGAACAGAAAAAAAAGTGCATTGAAACACATTATTACACCCTGTAGTAAACTCTAGTGTTTTTACTTCTTTTCTGTTCTGTTTCACTCTCTAAAAATGCGGATTGTGGAGGGCCTGGGTGGCTTAGTTAGTTAAGCATCTGCCTTTTGCTCAGGTCATGATCTCAGGGTCCTGGGATGAAGCCCCATGTCTGGCTCCCAGGGAGACTGCTTCTCCCTCTTCCTTTGCCTCTCCCCTTGCTTGTGCACTTTCTCTCTCTCTCATGAATTAAGAAAAATTTTAAAAAATAAAAATAAAAATGCTTTATTTTTTGTGTGGCACTAAACTGATTATAAGGACCCTTAATAGTATGAACTTCACATTTTATTCTGCAGTGAGAAGCCAACCAAAAATTCTTAGCATAGGAAACAGATGATCTAATCTGCTTTATTTTTAAAGTGAATTTGTATTGTCAAATTTATGACAATTTCAAACACACTACTTTGAGGTAATAACATAATGAATGCTCAATTATCTATCACCCATTGTCAATAACTATCACCAATTTGTCATTCCTGTTGCATCTATCACCTTAACACATTTAAAATAAAGCATTAGACTACTGGGGGCTATGGGATTTGGGGGGTGTGTAGTGCAGACAAGGAGGGGGTGAGTCCAGCTGGTAGAGCATTCCGTAGGATTTTTCCTTCCAAATCCAAAACTGTATAGGCCTCAGCATTCCTTTTGAAACCCCGGCATAAGGGTCTCATGGTTCAGGTTTTGCTTTCTTTATATTTTTGTTTAATTTATTTATTTGACAGAGATCATAAGTAGGCAGAGAGGCAGGCAGAGAGAGAGAGAAATGTGGAAGCAGGGTCCCCACTGGGCAGAGAGCCTGAAAGGGGGGCTCAATCCCAGGACCCTGAGATCATGACCTGAGCTGAAGGCAGAGGCTTAACCCACTGAGCCACCCAGGCGCCTCTGGGTTTTGCTTTCTTAAGAGCAACATTTTTGTGATGCTCCCTGCGCTCTGGGTAGAAAAGTGCTTAGAAAGACAGGATCTGGGGCACAGATAGGAAGCATGGATAGGCTGGGCTTATGTACAGGTTGTCCTACTCAGGTGGGGTGGGGAGTGGAGGTGGTGGTGAGCCTGGGGGTTTGTCCTAGAAGCTGAGGGTACGCACCCTCTCCACACTTCCTGCTTCTGGAAGTGATAAAGAAGACACCAACAACTCAACTGTCTTCCATCTTGTCGCAGTAGAACCGAGTAGCAGTACAGTCGGATAGGCCCACCGTGGAGAGCTGGTTGTAGAATATCCCCCCAAAAGGCTAAATTAACTGAACCTGGATACATATAACATCAATCTCTAAGGGATCTGGAGGACTGTCATGCATGTGGAAATGGCTAGCAAAGAGGAAACAACGCGGCACTCTTTTGGCCTGAGACGTGAACACCAACGTGCTGAGAACAGTAATGCAGGAGATGTGTTTATCGCCGGGGGAGAGTCACCTCTCCGCGTCTCAGAATACTACACTTCGGTGACAAGAACCCAAAAGGCCATCAGAGGACCCGGGCTCTGCGCTAAGGGTGCAGGAGCGTGGGAACCACTGAGATCTGCCCCAGAATGTGAGGGCACGGGGCAACCCCGGGATTCCTGGAGATGCAGAACCTCGAGCGTGGGGCTGTCGCGTTGGGCTTTCTGAAGCAGGGCTGCAGCTCCGCTTATTCTAAGAAGAGTGACCAGAGGGACTAGCTCACCCGAGGAGAGCTCTGCTCTCCAGACCCCACCCCTCCCCCAAACAATCTAGACAGTCCTTGACGGTTTAGTAAACACCCCCAAAGTTTCCTGTCCACTTTCGCAGGGCTGCAACATTAACCTCTCTTTTTAGGTCCACTCAAGAGATTGCCTGCGAGGCAGAACAAGCTGGAGTCTGGGAGGTCAGGGCCAGGCTTCAACTCAGTCTCGCCGGGGCTTGTCCGAACGCAGGCGCCGGGTAGGGCCGGACTACATTTCCCAGGAGCCTCGGCGCGCGCTTCCGCTTCCGGCTCCTTTGTCCGGACGCGCTCGGCTCGCGGCTCATATATTCTTGTTCTCTCTATAGTGAACAGCTTGGTGTCCGGACGAGGAAGGAGCAGACGTTGGACAGGGTTGTGTGTCCAGCAGGGGGGTTGTCAGGCTTGGGGGTCTGGCCGTGCGTCCCCCTGGGGATCTCCCTGGACCCGCTGACCTGCCCGTAATCCCTTCTGGAGCTGGGGAGTTGTCCTGGCTCGGCCACCTTGACCCTGCCCCTCTGCTCTGAGTTTTGTGGGTACGTGGTGGTGGTGTGTACGTGTGTTTAAGTCTGAGACCTGTCCAGGCCCATTACTCAGAAACGGGCTGGGGGCCCGCAAGCCTGAAGCGCTTGGCTAGAAGGAGAGGCAAGTAGGGCCCGCGCGGTCGTCAAGGCTTTCAGGTCAGAGACCGACGCGCGTCTGCCCTTGGGCCCTTGCAGCCCACGGCGTGGTGGATCCGTTGTGTAGACCGAGATAATGTTGACGAGGGAGGACGTGGACGTAAGAGATCTTTGTCTGCATCTCGAGAAAGCGGCTCTAGCTCAAGGATGTGTCCGTAGGCAAGTTACTGAGCTTGGCCTCGGCTGTTCCTTATCTGTCAATTTTATTGTCCGTACCTTACGTGGTGATTTTGAGGATTCAGTGGAAATTTGGTATGAAACAGTTAAACAGTTGACACAGTGCCAGCAGTAAGTATGGACTCAATCAGGAGTAGTCATTATGAAAAGTAGGTATCCACCTCCCCATTTGTACATAAAAAGCAACTGAAACCCAGGAAGGAAAAATTACTTGTTTGGGGTCACCTAGCCATCTGGTACATAGAAATGAGAACCCCGCAGGGCGCTTGCCACTACCCACTACGGCCTGCACTGGTATATCCTTCAGGCATGTTAGTGACAATGTCTTTACCTGCTGTCTGTGATTATCTATGTTCCTGTGTGTCTGTCTCTGCAGGCCCTTGGGGAAAGGTTCCCTGAGAACATTTCCTGAGACTTCCCTGTGAATAGGGCTTCCTGAAGCCTGAATGATTGCTGAACTTCTTTAGTCTTAGCTCAAAATATACTGTTTCAGACTCCCCAATCACTGTTATGAATGGGGTCTTAGAGAATGAAAGGAGAAATACAATGAAAAAGAAGAATTCAATCCAGAATCTCTCACTAGAGTCTCTGGGAGAATGCTGGTAATCCCCAGGAAGAGACATGGAGGGTTTGGGTGAAGTTGCTTCACCCAAATGGTGCAAAGGCTATGGTTATGGTGGATCAGAACCACGAACTCCAGAACAGAGGTAAGAAACACAAGTGAGAGGCTTCTGCGGCTAGGTTAGCTGGACACCTGCAGTGCGCACACAATAATCTTATCTTAGTTTTTCTTTACAGCAGCCTTGTAAAATGTGCGTGGGCAACTCTGAGCCCTTGGGCAAGTCACCAGTTTCTTCCTTTGTAACAAGTGATTTATGGAGAGCATCTGGTACATGGTGAGTGCTCCATGAGTAGTAGTAATTTCACTATTATCATTCCCGTTTCACTTGAAACTCTAAAAAGTAAGACATCTCTATTTTACCTAATGTCTCTCCAAAAGATGAGAGCGGGCAAGTCAGACTCTTTGGACAGAGAAAAGGAAATGGGCATGGAGAAGCAGATGATTTGAACTGGTATTCTAGCACATGGGAGAGGTCAAGTGCAGAGCTGGGGCCTGCATCTGCACGGTCCACTGCCCAATTCTGGCAGGATTGAGAACTGCTCCTGACTTCTTTCAATATCTTTTTTTTTTTTTAAGATTTTATTTACTTATTTGACAGACAGAGATCATAAGTAGGCAGAGAGGCAGGCAGAGAGAGAGGAGGAAGCAGGCCCCCTGCGGGGCAAAGAGCCCCATGTGGGGCTCGATCCCAGGACCCTGGGATCATGACCTGAGCCAAAGGCAGAGGCTTTAACCCACTGAGCCACCCAGGTGCCCCTCTTTCAATATCTTTTAAGAAGTATTCTCTCTTAAGGAGATACAAAAGGGGGGCACCTGGGTGGCTCAGTGGGTTAAACCTTTGCCTTCAGCTGAAGTCATGATCTCAGGGTCCCGGGATCAAGCCCCACATCAGGCTCTCTGCTCAGCAGGGAGCCTGCTCCCCCATACCCTTTTCTCTGCCTGCTGATCTGCATACTTGTCTCTCTCTCTCTCTGTCAAATAAATAAAATCTTTAAAAAAAAAAAAAAAGGAGTTACAAAAGGATGGCACAGATGAGAAGGGGCTTCTATGGTCTAGCTTCAGTCTGTTTGGTTTTCCCAGACATCCTGACCTCAGCCCCTCTGATTTCCCAAGGTCCTGAACCTTACAAGTTCCCATCTCTATCCCATCTTTCACTGATTGTCAGAGTTCAGTACAGGGAATGGACACGCATCCTCTGGGGAAGTAGGGGTTTGGGGTATGGCCATATACACTGATGATGCCTTTTGCTTTCATAAAACAAAGGATAGAAAGAAATCCTATAACATTTTGGCTACTGGTGATATGCAGAAAATAGTAAGAATAAGAATTAACTGATAAATGACCTTTACTGAATGCTTATTCTGTATCAGGTACCGATTTAGGCCCTTTATATACATTAATGGACAATGCTTTGAAGTAGGTACCATTGTTATTCCCATTTCTCCAATGGGGAAGCTGAAGCATAGAAGAAACTTGACTACAGCCATGCAGAGCCAGGATTTAAAAGCAGGCAGGCAACCTCCAGAGCCATTGTTTTAGTGAGAAAGCATGGTAGGAGGCATCGATTTGTTTTTTAAATCGTGAAACTCTGTGCTGTTTATAATGATAAGGACTTGAAATTCCTCCTTCTTCCCCAAACAAATCCACAAAACTTTTTTTTTTTTTTTATAAAAAGATTGATTTATTTATTAGAGAGCATGTGTGAGTGTGAGTGCACAGGGAGGGTCAGGAAGAGAGGGAAAGGTAGAGAGAGAATCTCCAGCACACTCCCCTCTGAGCAGGGAGCCCTATATGGGGGCTCAGTTCCATGACCCCCAAGACCATGACCTGAGCCTAAATCAAGAGTCTGACACTTAACTGACTGAGCCACTCAGGCGCCTCCACAAGGGACTTAAAGTATTGCTTTTTGGTGGTAGGGGAGAGTGAGGGTTCAAGAAATAATAAACTGTGGAATGTTAGGAAGACAATTATATGGAGGATAAAATAAATGACATATAACCCCACCACCCAAAGATAAGCTCAAAGAAGTGCTCAACATTGATATTGGTTTTCTCCCAGTAGGCAAATAATCAAAATGGGAAAGGAGATGTGAGTAGCAGGTTGCTTGATGGGCGTGGAGTCAAAGGAGTTGGGGGGATTAGGAGTTCATCCTCAACACTTTGGGGCTCTGCAACCAGGCATAGTATGTTGGGTGCTTGGGATGCAGGGGAGTACGAGATGACAGACTGCGATTCAGTGGATCCCATGTGCGGTGTCACGAACCTAGGATAGCTGCAGTCTTAGCGGGGGCCTGGAATAGTCACAGTCTGGTGGCTGGTGCTTCCTGTGCCCTAAACTGGCAGGACAGGTCCTGTTGCCCTTTGCCTCCATGGCTCCTTTTCCTTGTTCTCTATTTGTAAACAGAGGAGTCGAGGCAGGAGGTCTGGAACCTTCGTGCCAGCCCTAATAGTATATGGGTTTCGGTGTTACCACAGGGATCCCCATTTTCTCAAAGCACAGGCTCAGGCTTATCCCGAACCCAGTTAATGACCATACCTTTCCCTGACTTAGTTTACATTCAGTCAACTCTCTGAGGTTACCTTGGAAGCCTCATTACACAGGTGTCTGTGGGATCCTTCCAACCACATGACAGCCAAGGTCAGAGGGACTTTTTGTCATAAGTGGCTCTTTTTAATATAATGGGTCCGAGACACACAATAATAAACTGGGTTCCTTTATTATTCTTCCCTTCCAGTTCCGGCATCAAGGGAGTCTGCCCTTTTCCAAAAGGGGTATCTTGAGGAGGAGAATATGGCTGCTCTTCTCCAGGCAGCAAAGTCCCAGGTGAGTTGGGGATTTTCCTCTCATCCCTAAAATCTTATCTCAATTCCTGAAGGAAATAAATTTTCCCTCTCATCCCATGAAGCTCATCAGTCCTATTAGCCTGGGCAGTTTTCAAAGATGGGATTAAGAAGGTGGGATAGTGGGGCGCCTGGGTGGCTCAGTGGATTAAAGCCTCTGCCTTTGGCTCAGGTCATGATCCCAGGGTCCTGGGATCGAGCCCCACATGGGGCTCTTTGCTCCGCAGGGGGCCTGCTTCCTCCTCTCTTTCTGCCTGACTCACTGCCTGCTTGTGATCTCTATCTGTCAAGTAAATAAATAAAATCTTTTAAAAAAATAAAAATAAAAAATAAATTAAAAAAAAAAGATCTCTCTCTCTCTGCCTGCCTCTCCACCTACTTGAGATTGAAATAAATAATATCTTTAAAAAAAAAAGAAAGAAAGTGGGATGGACCGCCAGCAACATGGCAACTGGGTGTTTCTTTCTGTGAAAGTAGCACTGAAGGTGGGGCTCGGCAGTCTCTCCTATTGGTTGGCCACAGAGGACAGAGGTCTGAGAGCAGGGTGGGGAGAGAGCCAGGTTCCCTTTTGTCCAGTTGAGGCACTTGGCTTAGATCAGCAAAGGCAAGTGAGGTACCTTTTGTATCCATCTGCCGGGAGGAGAAAAGACCCATCCACAAATCCGTGTGGCACAGATCAGCCAATTAACTGACCCTCTACTTCAGGGAGAATGTTGGATGGTTTCAGAAGAGAGCGAGCAAGCATGTCTGGCTGAGAGAGTTTGGGGAGGGCTTTATTCATTCAGCCAGCATCTTTGAGCCCTTTTAAGGAGCCCCGGGCTAATAGAAGCAGTGAGATTTGGAGTGGGCCTTGAAGGATGAATAAGTTTTTTTTTTTTTTTTTTAAGATTGTATTTATTTACTTATTTTATTTTATTTTTTAAAAGATTTTATTTATGTATTTGACAGACAGATCACAAGTAGGCAGAGAGTCAGGCAGAGAGAGAGGAGGAAGCAGGCTCCCCGTGGAGCAGAGAGCCCGATGTGGAGCTCTATCCCAGGACCCTGGAATCATGACCTGAGTAGAGGCTTTAACCCAACTGAGCCACCCAGGTGCCCCTTACTTATTTTAGAGAGAGAGCAGGGTGATGGGCAGAGGGAGAGAAAATCTTGAGCAGACTCTGCTTGTTTGCAGAGCCTGGACTTGATCTCATGACTTAAGATCAGGACGAAATCAAGAGTCAGACACTTAATGACTGAGCCATCTAAGCGCCCTGGATGAGATTTTTGAGAAGAAATATTTGGGAAGTCAATGACATAAGTGGCTTAATATTGAGGAAAGGTACTACTTCTTCTGATACAGGAAAAAAGGAAGTACAAAGTACATTGAAATCATGGATATAGGACACCTGGGTGGCTCAGTCTGTTGAGTGCCTGCCTTCAGCTCAGGTCATGATCCCGGGGTCCTGGGATCAAGCCCCAAGTTGGGCTTCATGCCCAGAGGGGAACCTGCTTTCCCTACCTACCCCCCACCTCGCTTCCTGCTCCCCGATTGTACTTTCTCTCTTTCTCTCTCTCTGGCAAATAAACAATAAATAAAATCTTAAAAAAAAAAAAGAAAGAAAGAAATCATGGATATATTGTCCTATAAAAACTTAAGCTTCTGATCCCTTTGCCGTATACTAATAATCACACAAAATTCTTTCCTGGCTATAAGTCTCAAGCTTGGTATATTTCTCAGTTTGTTATGTACCATGTCTCTTTCTTAATGAAGATAACTTTAAGGGTTGCGAGCAATAGGCTTGGATGGGAACGCCATATCCTTAACTTGATCTTTTTTATAGGGCTAAGTTACTTTGTTTAGCTGGGAAGTTTCAATGGACCTTTGTTGTTCAAAGCCTCTTTTAGACTTCCTATTGTATATGAGATCTAGAAACAAGTTTGCTTTTCCAGCCAGTGAAGCTCCAAATTTCTGGACTCTGTATTCTATTTGTTTTAGCTTGAAAATTGGTAAATTCTTTCCTGGGCTCAACTCTTTTTCTTTGCCAAATATATCCAGAAGCATCCTGCACAAGCTAGCAGTCTGGCTCTTGTCCAGCCTGTTCCCCCAAAGCTACAGGCCCAGTGAATTTTTGGTCTGCCTTCCCAGGTACTAATTACTTTGCGGGTTATAGATCAAGAGTCTACATCAGTGGTGCCTGGGTGGCTCAGTGGGTTAAAGCCTCTGCCTTTGGCTCAGGTCATGATCTCAGGGTCCTGGGATTGAGTCCCACATCAAGCTCTCTGCTCAGCAGGGAGCCTGTTTCCCCTTCTCCATCTGGCTGCTGCTCTGTCTGCTTGTGATCTCTCTCTCTCTGTCAAATAAATAAACAAAATCTTAAAAAAAAAAAAAAAGAGTCTACATCTTTCCAGCCTTAACTACCTGTTTCTTTGAAGCTTGCCGCCTGTCAAGCCTTTGCCCCTGTATATTTTAGGTGTTTGTTTTGATACCTTCTACTTGAGGGTGTGAGTTTCTGAATTAATTGGGATTGGCTAACTTGTAACTGGTAAAACCAATAGACCCAAAATGTGTAGTAGCCCTAGTGTAATAGAAGTTTATTTCTTGTTCTTGTAACCATACGACTGGGTCGTAGGTTGATAGGGTGGCCATTCAGGGCCTTGAGCTATCTGAAGCTCTAATATCTCTAGCACATGGGTCCCAAACTCACTTTTGGGGTCATCCCCATGACCCGGCCACAAGGGGAAAATAGCATGGAGGAACGTATGCGAGTCTGGCCTGGAAACTGGTGCATCTCACTTCTGCTTGCATTCTCTTGGCTTAAACTCAGCCACATGGCCACATCTAACTGCAAAGGAGACCGGGAAATGATTGTCCACCTAGAAAGAGGAGGAGGGGACGTGTCCTTTAGTGAGCAGTTAGCTGCTTCTGCCACTCTCCACAAACATTTAGGTTATTTAGAACTATTTTGTTATTGCAAATTATAAATGGATGAGGAATCTGGTGATAACTCTTTACTCATATCTCCGATCATTTTATTACAGTTGATTTCTAGATATAAGATCAGTATGTCAAAGGGTAAAACATTTAAGGCTCTTTAACCTACGAGTCTGTATGCCTTTGACACTGTGAACATGGTTGGATCCATTTCCTCTCCATTCCATGGACCTCCCCTAATTCTGCCTTATATTCAGCCGTTACTTCCGAACCCTGTGCAGGTGTTTCAGGGCTTGTCCTTCGAGGACGTGGCTGTGAACTTCACCGAGGAAGAATGGAGAGAACTGGACCCCGCTCAGAGAGACTTGTACAGGGATGTAATGCTTGAGAACTACAGGAACCTGGTCTCCTTGGGTAAGGTTGAGTGCTTGCCACAGGTAGGCATTTTGGGATGCCATTGCTTTCTAAGAATTCTGGTGCTCCTGTGAGGGGATGATCAGAAAGGAGGCTTTGTGGGGAGTCTGGGTGGCTCAGTCAGTTAAGCATTTGATTCTTGATTTCGGCTCAGGTCATGATCTCAGAGTCGTGGGATCCAGCCCCGTGTGGGACCTGTGCTCGGGAGGGACTCAGCTTGTCCGTCTTCCTCTGCTTCTCCCCCCACCCGCCAAAAGAAGGAAAAGGAAGAAAGATAGGAAGGAAGGAGGCTTTGGTTAACATTTTCCTCCATGACCCAGAGCAGATCCTTAAACTGTTTCTCCCCCTACTTTGGTAGAAAATATATAATTGCATTTGACGATTATTTGTCTTGTTTTCTGCTTTTGAAAACACAAGAGTGGGACTGAAAATGGGTGATCCTTTGTCTTGGAAGCAGTCACATGCTATTTCTTTTCCTTGAGTAGGATTTCCATTTTCTAAGCCTGATATCATCTCCCAGTTGGAACAAGCAGAAAACCTGTGGATGCAGGAGAGAGAAGTGCCCAGAAGCAGCTGCATATGTAAGTGAGAATAAGGCAGACAACTGATCTTTTGAAATATAAGTCAGGGGTTCTTCCCCAAATCCTCCAAGTCTGTAGAAAATATTGAGACTCAGTGTTAATATTAATTATTTAATATTAGTTAATACTGATTGTTAATTATTAATAATTATTAATTAATATTGATTAATATTAATATCAACATTGAGTCTCAATATTTTCTACAGTCTCATCTTCATTTGGTTATATCAGAGTCTCATTAGCCCAACTCTGCTTCTTCCCAGACTCAAGGAAGGGTACTTCCTTCTTAAGGTATAACCCTGACACTCGATCCAGTGATCATGGTGGTGCCTTCCTCCGGCATTTTATGAGTCATTCCCTTTTCCTCTCTAGAGGCTGGAGTCTCTCCTTCATTTACTTTGTCTTCGTTGAACCTAGGTTTTGCCTACCTAAAAAGTGAGAAGAGAATGAAAGAATTTGAATGTAAGTCTAAGGAATGTGATTTCACATCCAATTTTAAGGTTGTAATATTGATAGAATTTGCTGACCTTATGTAGGAGGTGGGGGAGAAATAAGACAAAGGTGATTTCCGGGTTTCTGGCTTGGCTGTGTAGGTAGATGGAAGTTCATTTCCCTGAGATGGAAAAAATAGGAGAAATGGCGAGTTTAGGGGGTGATGGGATGGAAGGTGAGTTCTGTTTCTTCTGCTTGAAGAGTCTGTAGCAGATCTAAACCAGTGGTTCTCAAATAGGATCGGTTTTGCCACCAGGGGGCATGTCTGAAGACTGGGAGGATGCTATGGGCATCTAGTGGGTCAAGGCCAAATGGTACCAAGTATCCTACCATGCACAGGACAGCCCCTCCCACAAAGACTTGTCTGACAAAATGTCAGTACTGCTGCAGTTGCGAAAATTAAGTAGCGGTGTCTAGAAGGTAGAGAAATATATGGAGATGTCAAATGGATCTTGGCGAGGGAAAGAGATACCTGGTGGTACAGGAAATAGGTGGTAATTAAAGACACTGGAGTGGATAAAATGTGAAAAGAGAGAAATAGGGCATGCAAGAGAACTTAGAAGCCCAATGAACATACAGATTTAAGTATCTGCTGGATGTCTATCTATATCTGTATATATCTGTATCACTTGTGTACTTAAAAAAAAACACGTGGGGCAAAATGGTGTCAAAATAATAAAATAGCAATAATTCTTAATAATGGGTGATGGCAGGAGAGATATGTTGTACAGATTTTATTAAAATAAATGAAGGAAAGGGAATCCAGAAAGGATACTAGGAAAGGGTGGCCAGAGTAGAAGGAAACCAAGTCAGATTCTTGTCATAGAAGCCTGCAGAAAAGAGCATTTCAGGGTGGGGAGGTGTGCATAGTGATAAACACTAGAGAGGTCAAGTAAGGACCTGAAGAATGTCCATTGGAATTAACAGGTAGTTCCTTCTTTTTGGCTAATGTGGTAGTGGATTAGTGCCCTGCTACCAACTCTCCCCCCTAGTTAACTTACATTGCCTTCTTTTAACTTCCATTTTCCTACATTATATAAGGTTTCCAAAGCCATATACTGAGTTTACGTTGAAGGTAGTCCAGCTTGCAAAACACATGTGCTATTTGTCTTACCCTTCATCGGGCTGAAAAACTCCTTACAAGATCCCTAATTACAAAGTCCCAACTTTACAACAACTCATATGTCATTTATAGCTTACCCATAAGAAAGCTGAATTAGTACTAGTAGTAAGCCTAAGCCCCGATCCTCCTAAAATTTCTGCATCCTCCTGAACTTTGGCCCTCTTTGTCTTTTCTTGGGGCATGTACGTGTGTATTTGGGGAGGCCCAGAGAGAGAGAGGGAAAAACGGGAAAGCTGAGCAAGTCTCTGGCAAATGCTAACATTCACAGTAGCAAGGGAAAATATGGCGAATGATTTTACTGAATCCAACAGCAACCTCAGGCATAATCAAGGAGAGTTACTGGGAAGCTGTGCCAGTGGGAGTAGAAGAGGTAGGCATTGAAGGATGTCCCTAGCAGGATTGAACTCCAGACAGGGAACATGGGACTGCTGGTGGTGGTGGCATCAGAAGCCAGGAAACATTCTCATGGTTCAAAAGCTAGGGGCAGGGTAATCATCCCAGTGTATGGTACTGATCGTTTCCAATTGAAATCTCCCTCACACAAATTTTACAGCATTAATCATTCTTAAAATTATTTAATACTTGTTTTCCCCAAAAGACTGTAAACCTCAAAAGAGTTGATACTACATCTGCTTCATTTATCATTGAATCCTGGCATATAACACAGTGACTAGCCCATAATAGGTGTTCAATAAATTATCTGTTGACTATTTGGCTTATACTTGTGACTAATCGTATGTATGCAGTTTTATTATCTCATTCCTACTTGAGTCATTTCCTCCTTCTACTACAGGGAACATTTTTACTTTTCCCCTCCAGATTTGGAGACCAGGAGGTCAAACCCAAAGGAGTTATTTTCTGGAAAAGAATCATACCAGGGGATAAATATGGAGAAAAGCACAGGGGGTGATGTTCCTTCCAGTTTGAAGGAAGCCTGGGGATATGCAGAGATCAAAGAGGATGCTCAAGATAGACTCTGGAAAGAAGCAACAGTTCTCCTCAAGAAAAGAACTTCTATGGCCGATAGTAACCCCAAATGTATTGGATCTGGCAGACATGTTAGTCTGAAGTCAGACTTTGTTATACAATCAAGACACCCCGAAGAAGAGAGACCTTATGCATCTGATGCTCAGGGAAAGAGTTTTAAACAGAATTCAAAATTAATAAGACATCAGAAAAAGGGCATAAATGAGAAAGCTCTTCAGGGTAATATACGTAGTAAAATACTCAGTGATCATTCAGTTTATGTTCAACATTGTATAGTTCATAATGGAGAAAAAAATGTGGAATGTAATCAGAATGGGAAGACCTTTGGTTATGGTATACATTGCACAGAACATCAGAAAAGTAATACTGGAGAGAAGTCTTGTGAAGATGGGAAAGTCTACACCTGGAACTCACACCTTGCCAAACATCATCAGAGCGTTCATGGTGGGAAGGCACATGAAAGAGCCTTAATTCAGAATGCACTATTTATTCCGCATCAGAGATCTGAACATGGAGAGAATCCTTATGAGTGTAGTGAATGTGGAAAAACTTATGGTAATTATTCAGCTCTTACAGTACATCAGAGAATTCACACTGGAGAGAAACCCTATGCATGCAAGGAATGTGGGAAAGCCTTTAATCATAACATCTCTCTTATTCAACACCAGAGAATCCATACTGGAGAGAAACCCCATGAATGTAGTGAGTGCGGGATGGCTTTTAGTCAGATAAAGCACTTTATTCAACATCAGCAAATTCATGCCCGTGAGAAACCTTATGAATGTAACGCATGCGGTAAAGCCTTCAGTCATGACTCATCCCGGATTGAACATCAGTTTATTCATACTGGAGAGAAGCCCTACGAATGCAGCGAATGTGGGAAAGCCTTTAGTCACAACTCTTCCCTAACTGTCCATCAGTTTATTCACACTGGAGAGAAACCCTATGAATGTAGCGAGTGTGGCAAGGTCTTTAGTCAGAGCTCACACCTCTATCAGCATCAGAGAACTCACACTGGAGAGAAACCGCACGCCTGTAAGGACTGTGGGAAAGCCTTCAGTGATCGATCAGCCCTTATTCGACACCAGAGAACTCATACTGGAGAAAAACCCTACAAGTGCAGAGAATGCAGTAAAGCTTTCAGCCAGAGCTCAACGCTCATAAAACACACAAAAACCCACACTGGAGAGAAACCGTATGCCTGTAAAGACTGTGGGAGAGCCTTCAGCCAGAGTTCATCCCTGACGCAACATCAGAAGATTCACACTGGAGAAAAGCCGTTCGATTGTCACGAGTGTGGGAAAGCCTTCAGCAGGAGTGCCCATCTTACTCAGCACCAGAGGATTCACACCGGAGAGAAACCCTGTGGGTGTAATGAATGTGGCAGAGCTTTCAGGTGTAGTTCAGCCCTCATTAGGCATCAGAGGCTTCACAGTGGAGAATCGCTCTGAATGTGTGGTCATTCCGACTCTCGCTTTGTTAAAGACCAAAGAATCTTACTTTAATGAGTTACTATAATTGTGAACCCCCCCTTTTGTTTTGAGGGCTGAGAATCCTTGCCTCCCATTTTCTCCTGCGAAGAATTAGCTGCCAGCATACCACAAATCCATGTGAAAAAGTACTGATCTGGAAGCTGGAATAGCCCGAGAGCAACCATCGGTCTTTCTGCGTGCATATTTTCATCGTGCCTGAAGATGACTGATGTCACCATGAAGTGAATTTTTTTCCCCTAACCCCAGGATTGGGCTATTCCAATGTGCAAAGGAATTCCGGTTGTTTAAACTTGAGCTCATTGCCCCTCCTTGTACTGATCGGAATACCGCCCATGTCCAAGTCAAATAGACTCACGGTCGGTCGTATATTTGAAAACCGCCTTTCTAGAAATCTTTGCCTTAATGTAAATCATTCCTCCTCCTAGCAGTACTGTCCTCAGTAAAAGGGCTACTTTGAACTCTCCCTTCTCACTGACTTCCCTGTCCTTCTCTTCTGTTTAAAGTGTTAGCTACAGCTTGAAGTTCAACAGGGCTTGAGTTTCAGAGCTGAAAAGCACAACTGAAGGTAGAGGGAAAAAGGATTTTTGTTCTGAAAATTGTAAGACAAAGTACTCTGAAGAAATGGTGACATCTGGAAATAATTTTTGAAATATATAAAATTCTTAGTAACTTTTAGAAATTGGAGGCAAGGAAAAAAAGAGTCCTCCAAGTAGGGTCTTGTTATTAGAATCAGAGCTTTTCAAATAGTGGTAGTTAACATGTTAGGTATAACAAGGTCCTTTCAAAAAACTTTTCTTTCCTGGAGCCAGTTAGTTTGGGTTGTGGAGAAACATTTGACCTTCCTTCCTTTAGCGGCCTCTTCTATGATAACCTCATTTAGAATGAATTTATATGGTTAAAACTAATTTATGTCTTAAAACTGCTTGTGATTGACTTACTTGTGTTGAGTGGAGGGAAGATTAACATACACGTTTCATCTCAAATTCCTCCAAGAAGGATAGTTTTCAGTATTGTGATGAGCTCATTGTATGATGACCCCAGGCTTGATTTGAGGATTGCAGGAAGAGAACTTTGTTGATTAAAGCAGGGCTTTCTGCTTTTTCTGAGGAGACATTAATCCTCTTTTGTTTGTTTGTTTATTATTATTATTTTATTTTTTTAATCAAAAGGTAGTTGTCACATCAGTCTTTTCAGTTTGCAAGTCAGTCTTCTTTAGGACCCAACTTAAAGTGTCACTTGACCACCACAATTGCAAATAAATTCCTCCTCTGAAAAACTTTGCAACTCATGAGATCCCTCATATATGCCTATAAAACATTTCTAGTTCCATCTTTTTTTAAAAAAGATTTTATTTATTTATTTGACAGACCGAGATCACAAGTAGGCAGAGAGGCAGGCAGAGAGAGGAAGAAGCAGGCTCCCCGCTGAGCAGAGAGCCCGATGCGGGGCTCAATCCCAGGACCCTGGGATCATGACCCGAGCCTAAGGCAGTGGCTTTAACCCACTGAGCCACCCAGGCGCCCCTTAGTTCCATCTTAATATCTGGTTTTATCTCCAGCTTTAACAGTTTTCCCCATGAGGAAAATAACTAACTTGTTAGGTCTTTTGTTGTTGGCTAAAAAAAAAAATAATACACGCAGTTTTAAAAATTCATATGAGTTCAGTGAAAAGTCATCCCTGTAGTACCTTTGATATGCATCATATGCTAGATGATTTCTGGATATGTTTTGCCAAAGTCATACATACAAAATATAGTGGCTTGAGATATCCATCTTGGGAAAAATCATATCATACTTACATTTTACTTAATAAGAATTCAACCATATGCACCAAGACACTCGCCTCCAAAAAAAGCCCAACAGATAAATTAGTGAAATTAGAAATACTGTAAAATTATATTTTACATAGAAATAAAGCATTATGTTGTTTACCTGTACATTTATATGTATGAACACATAATAGCCTGCATTATCAGAGTTATACACAAAGCTGTTACTGCATTTTATGAGCAACACAGAGATTTATAAGGACAATATTGATAATACTCTATTTCCATCTTATAGGCTCACCACTGAAAGTGATTTTGTTTCTCCAAAGAATTGAGAGACACAGCCAACACATTTACATTTGTGTATTACTTAACTCCTCTCCATGAATGTTTCTACTCAATTGGCCAGAGTTGATGATATGAGAAGATATGCTGATTCATCCTAGTAGGAAGGTTGCTATGATACAGCATCATGGAGAACTGGGAAATACTTCTGTTTCATCTAGGTTAAAAAAAAAAATCCATTTCCCCAAATAAACCTGGCCTGAGGTATCCATAGCATTGCCTCAGTTTATAAGGCAGACCTCATTTGTATCTCCTCTTTAGTAAATGTAAGAAAGGAAAGTTACCTGGCTTTTCCCCTTATCCTAGAAAGGCAACTCAAGAGGTAGGCATTGATATTCCATTCCTTTCCTTTTATAAGCATAAAGTAAGGCAGAATTCAGTGTATAATTTGTTTTTTCTTTGTATTTCAGTTCTTCCCAGACCCCTTCAGAGGATTTCCATGACAGTAATAGCTAATACTTGTAGTAAAGGTTTATTCCATGCTAGACACTGTTCAGTCACTTTTGTATGCATCAATTCATTCATTTCTTCCAACAATGCCCTTAAATAGGCACACCGTATCCCTATTTTGTAGAGGAGGCCACTAGGACTCAGAAAGGGAAAGTCACTGGCTGACCTGGAAACTGTGGGTCTGAGATTTAAACTCAGGGAGTCCGGCTCAAGAGTCCTTGTTCTTAACCTGTTTACTCTACTGCCTCTCTGCACATGTGTATATGTATGTGTGGCTCTGAGATAAGGATTGAGGAAGGCTACTGAGCGTGCCAGTTACCAGGGCGCTTGTTATGGATGGTAGAAGCATCAGGGACTGATGGAATCACGGATGTCCAAATTTGGCTTTTCTCCCTGTTGTACAATCTGGGAGCCTTCGGGAGGACAATATGCCAAGAGTAGACGCTTCTTTATTGACTTAGAGCTCGGAGTTAGAGCACACTTCACATTAAGACACCATCCAAAAGAAGCCGTGTTGGATGGGACAGTATCGTTGGGATTTGTTCCTGTGTAGGCTTCAAAGGAAACATTTCTGGATTAAGGGATGCCTCCTCTAATATAATCCAGGTTATGGTGCCTACTTAGGCAACTGCTATAAATGCAATAAGATATTGAATAGCATATAGGAAAAAGTGGTTTTCCTTGGACAGAACAGCCCAACTTTACTTACCAGTCCCTTTTGAGAGAGGCCAGTGTTTTTGAGAACTTCTGTGTGGTCCTTGAGATTCTTAACTGTGACAAGGACCGGGGCCTCTTAAGAGCAGAGAGTGGGGCTGATAGTCCCTCCTGAAGAAGGCTTTCTGAATCCTGCCCCCGCCCCCGTACTTGATGACTGACATGGTAATAAGCACACAGGAGAAGGGATTCAGAGGTTTCTCTGTGGAGGAAAATCTAGAGGTCAGAGTTTGAGGAAATTAGGAGAAGAAAGAGACAATCCATGAGATTCGTTGCCTTTTATTTCTTGCCGTTTTAAGAGTGCAGCATAGGATTCCTGGGACCCTTCCAACATTATTCCTAGTCCAGTGATGTCATTGTTCCGTTTGCCATGAGAGGAAAGGTCTCCAGCAGAGGAGAAGGCTGGTAAATCAAAGATGAGTTGGCGGGGTGGGCGGGGTGGGGTCCTTCCCTGCCAAGCTGGTCCGAGGGGAGGGCAGTCGCAGACCCTGTCCTTTGAGGGGTCGGTTCCCTCCCTCCTGGAGCGCGCCCTTGCCTTGCCCCTGGCGAAAAGCTCTTCGCTTTCTGTGTTGGCTACAAGGTTGTCCATCGTCTCTGCCATTTTGGGAGGATATTTCGTCTTCGCATCCTTAGTTGCCGGTGGTTATTTCTCACTTTCATTTTTGACTTTAAAAAGATTTTTTAATCTTTTATTTGTAAAGGCCGTTTATTTAGTTTTGAGATCTCCCACCCAAGGTGGGGCTCAGCCCCACAAGGACATCAAGAGCCCCTCGCTCTTCCGACTGGGCCAGCCCGGGGCCCTTGTCCTTCACGTTTCAGAACGTGTCCTCTGGCTTCCTCTTTCAGGGACGCTCACATTCGCGCAGCTCCCCGGCCTCTTGTTCCTGGTTCTGGATCTTTCTTTCTCCTGTTCTTGTTCATCGATCAGGTGGGGCCGTGAAGACCTTTGCCTCTTACGACAGCCCTACCTGCTTAAGATGATAAGCACAGAAATTAGCCCCCTTCCTCCTGCCTTTTTCGTCTCTTGGCGCTGATGCTCTTGGAGGTTGGGTTCACCGTTTGTGGGACGGGGAGAGACGCTCAGGAGTTGTCATGGAGACCAGACGCGGGCGAGTCGCTTGGAGGCGGGGCGAGGAAACGCAGCCGCTGCTGATTGGCCAGGAAGCCACGCTGTTGCTCGGAGACCGAGAGAGTTCGGTGCGCAGGCGCATTGCTTTCCGGGCCGAGAGGTGTGGCGCCGTTTGTCTTGGGGTGTGCGTTGGGATCCCCGCGGGCTCCGGTCGACTGATCCCAGTGCGGAGCTACGTGTCATAGCAGACCGTGGGGCGGGACTGATTCCCGCGCGGCCCGCGTGCTGACTCCGCCGCCACTTCCGGAACTCCCCAGCGAGCAGGCCCGGGGCGCTGCGGCTGCGCTTCGGGTCCATGCGCCAGCTCACCGCGGTCACTCCTGGAGAGGCTGCGCGGCCGGGCAGGTGCCGGCCTGGTGGCTCGTACCGCGGCGCAGCGACTCGGGCGCCAAGGACGGGCGGTGGCCTTGGGCGGTTCTCTGCTGTGGGGCGGCGAGTCCCGCTGTGTCCACTGTGGGAGCCCGGAGAGCCACTGACCGTGGGTGCGGCGGGGAACCCGTTCCTCCTGGGGGGTGGAGGAGCAGGGAGCGCGGGGACATGTTCGAGAGGGCGCAGGACTCCGTCTGGAGCCTTTGGAGCCTGCACAGGAAGAAACTGCAGGCGAGACTGTCCCTAGCCAAGGAAGGCCCCCATTCGGATGGTGTCTTAAATCGATGGGGGGGAATTTCCAGCAAGGTGGCTGGGTGCCATCCCGGTCTCCTCCTGACTCCTTTTCCTGTTTCAGGACTCCTGTGTTGGCAGGAAGGAGCACTAAGCCGGCCCAATTCCCCGCATGCCGATGCTCTTGTCCAACTTTGCTATGGTGCTGAGTGCTAAGATTTTATTTCGTCCCTCTTCATCACGGCATTGGACTTCTCAAAGAGTAAAGATGGGGACCCCCCCCCCCTTTTCTTTTTAAAGATTTTATTTATTTATTTGTTAGCGAGCCCGTGAGCACAGGCAGACAGAGTGGCAGGCAGAGGCAGAGGGAGAAGCAGGCTCCCTGCTGAGCAAGGAGCCCGATGTGGGACTTGATCCAAGGACACTGGGATCATGACCTGAGCCAACGGTAGACGCTTAACCAACTGAGCCACCCAGGCGTCCGGATGGGAACCCTTTTTGTCCACTCCCTCACTTAGGGGAGGAATATTCAGGCCGATTGTTTAATGACAGTAAAAATATTATATAATAGGGTAAGAAAATGTTTCCAGGTATTTTTCGTGTGCAAAATTTTAGTCCTTACTATGAATTAATGTCTAAACTTTTTATTTCAAACCTTCCCTCACAATCAAATTCCTACTTGAAAGACCTAAAATGACTTACAAAACCATTATGAATCTTCTAGTAGAAACACTGAAGTAGACTTGAAGAATCAGGTTTTTTTTTAAGATTTTATTTATTTGACACGGAAAGATCACAGGTAGGCAGAGTGGCAGGCAGAGAGAGAGAGGAGGAAGCAGGCTCCCCACTGAGCAGAGAGCCTGATGCAGGTCTCCATTCCAGGACCCTGGGATCATGACCCCAGCTGAAGGCAGAGGCTTTAATCCACTGAGCCACCCAGGCGCCCCTAAGCAATCAGTTTCGAAAGGAAAAATGCTCACCAAGGAACTGCAAGACTAATCAATTAAATGTCTGACTTTACAAAACAATTTGCATTTGAGGAAGTAACTTTACAAAGCTTTACAGAACAGTTTGAGAGAGAGACAGTGAGCGAGAGCATGAGCGAGGAGAAGGTCAGAGGGAGAAGCAGACTCCCCATGCAGCTGGGAGCCCGATGCGGGAGTCCCGGGACTCCGGGACCATGACCTGAGCCGAAGGCAGTCGTCCAACCAACTGAGCCACCCAGGCGTCCCCAGAACAGTTTGTATTTGAGTAACAATTATTGTTTTAACAAAATGGCTCTTGGAGTCTTGGGTGGTTCAGTTGGTTAAGCAACAGACTTCCACTTGGTTTCAGCTCAGGTCTTGATATGGGTGGTGGGATCCAGCCCCATATATAGGGGTTTGTGCTCAGCGAGGGAGTCTTTCCCTCTACCCCTCCCCACCTGTGCATGTGCTTGTGTGTGGTGAAGATAAGTCAATACAAGGACCCATGAATAACTTAGGGGTTTGGGTTTAAACACACGGTCTTAGCGGGGGCTTCCCCCAACGCTGACTCAGACAAGAGTTTAGGAGGCAAGTAGTTAATCTGGAGGTGATCCCAAAAACCATGGTGAGGAAATGGGGTAGTGAAACAGGAAGGAAAGTCAATAAAGGGCAGTTAATGAGCAGGTGACCATTGAAGCTCACTGCCTCTGTGGACCCCCTGAGAGACTGTGTAGATGACGTCTCAGACTTGCCCAGGAAGGGTCCAGGAACATGGGTGTTTATTCACCGACTTCCATTCCTCATTGGTTGAGGTTTGCTTTTGGAGTCTTAATTGGCACTTTGTACATCTTTGCCGTATAACTTTTTTTTTTTTTTTACTTATTTATTTAGAGAGCATGTTAAAGGTTGGAGGGCAGAGGCAAAGGGAGAGAATCCCAAGCAGTTTCTACACTGAGTGTGGAGCCTGAGGTGTGCTCGATCTCACAACCCTGAGATCATGACCTGAGCTGAAATCAAGAGTCTGATACTTAACTGACTGAGCCTCCCCAGTACCCCCTGACTGGTTGTATCTTTAAGATGAAGTGCCAGAAGTGGAATTTATTGGTCAAATTATACATGTATTTTAATGGTTTTTTTTTAAGATTTTATTTATTTATTTGAAAGAGCAAGAGTGAGAGCAGGAACACAAGCAAGGGGAGTTGGAGAGGGAAATCAGACTTCTTGGCCTGAGGTAGGGCTTGATCCCAGGACCCTGGGATCACAACCCAAGCCGAAGGCAGGCACTTAATGACTGAGCCATCCAGGTACCCCAAAATTATACCCATATTTTAAACAAATATTGTCAAGTTGCCCACCCAAAAGTCACCTACATACCTTCCCCCAGAGCTTGTGTTGCTCTCTTGGCCGTGTGAGCAGAAAACAGAAGGGCTTGTGACCCGAGAATCGCAGTGGGTAGGCCGGGCAACTGTGAGGGTTGGGCTAGGTTGAGGGGGAGAGTTTTTCATGTCTTACTGTTCACAGAGGACAGAAATGGCAGGCTAAGATAATATCAAAGATAATTTTCTTGTACCTTATTTAGATACTGAGAGACAAACTTCCTGATATTTTTTAGGAAAATAATAAGGCAAGCATTTAAAAAGGGGATTTTAAGCTAGGGAATCTCAAAACTTTTTATTTTTAATTGGAGGATAGTTGACATCTGAGTGTCGGTATACAACATAGTGAAGGGATGATTGTATATGTTGTGGAATGCTCACAATGATAAGGGCGGCTACCATTTATCACCAACTATTATAATACTATTGGCCATATTCCCAAAGCTGTACTTTTCATTTCTGTGACTTATGTATTGTATAACTGGAAGCAATTTTCTTTCCTAATTTGCCTATCCCTCTATCCCGCTACCCTTTGGCAGCTGCCAGCTTGTTCTCTGTATCTCTGAGTCTTTTTATGTTTTGTTATTTTTTTTTGACTCCACATATAAGCTGGGGAAACTTGATTTTATTGGAGAGGTGCACCTTCTCTCATAGAGAGGTGTGTGTGGAACTTGGTACACCCAAGGGTATGCTGGGAAATTCTCAACAACTAGACTTTGGGAGGGAGAGCGGGGAGAGTCTGGATTTGTAGTATTAGCCATTTTCTGCGGTGCAAGTAATGCCATCATGGCTGATTTCAAGCTACCAACAGCACCGAGTCAGGAAAACATGCACAACGTTTCCTAGGCATTTCAAATATTTTGAAATTTTCCCAAGTGTCTCCATAACCCATAGTCTCAAAGATCTTCTGTTTTCTAACTCGCAACTGATCCCAACTGAATTGTAAATGTTTGCCATATAACCATCTTTTTTTTTTTTTTAAGATTTTATTTATCCTCTTAGCAGGACCACTTTTAAAGGATTCCAAGTGATATTAGCACCAGGGTACATGTGAGTAGTGCCCCCCTACCCTCACCTCTGGAGTTACGTAGAGCACAGGCTCAAAAGAGTAGTAGAAAGATCTCTGCAGAATGTCTCTTCTCTGGAATGTCTGTGTTTGAATAAGACTGTGAAAGCCTGAAACTAATATAACACTATGTTCACCATACTAGAATTTAAAATAAAATGGCATTAGGGTGGCTTAGTCCATTAAGCCTCTGACTCTTGGTTTTGGCTCAGGTCATGATCTCAGGGTCATGAGACTGAGCCCTACATCAGGCTCTGTGCTGAGTGCGAAGCCTGCTTACAATTCTCTCTCTCCCTCTCCTACCCCTCCCACCCCTGAGCTCTCTCTCTCTTAAAAACCTAAAACCAAAAACCAAACCAAACCAAAGGCTTATGCTAGAAAGAAGCCATATAATGCAGTAAGTATGGAATGGCCTTCAGTAATCACGGAAACCTAATTTGATATAAAATAATCCATACTTGAAAGAAACCCTCCGAATATTTCAAAAGTGGAACACCCTTGACCGTGACACACATCTTGCTCTTCCAACACTCACACCAGAGAGAAGAATATGGATGCAACTACCGTGTCAAAGCCCCTGGTCTTAGCTCCCCCCTTACTCTTTATTGGACAATTCACACTAACAAGAAGTCTTACAAATGCTGTGAATTTGAGGGGACCTGTCATCACTGAGCTTTTAACCTAGCTCTGTGAATTCATCCTAGAGAGATCATATAAATAAAATAAAACCTTCTGTTTTCAGTTAACCTTAATCAGCACCAGATAACTTACATACTACACATAAAATAAATATGAATATATTAATATAATGAAAATGAGAATACAATTCATATAGTATTGATATCAGATAATGCCCACTGGCAAAAACAACACAGCCCCAGAAATACAATAAATGTATCGGCAGGGCACCTGGGTGGCTCAGTGGGTTAAAGTCTCTGCCTTCGGCCTGGGTCATGATCCCAGGGTCCTGGGATCGAGCCCCGCATCGGACTCTACTCGGCAGGGGGCCTGCTTCCCTTCCTCTGTGTGCCTCTCTGCCTACTTGTGATCTCTATCAAATAAATAAATAAAATCTTAAAAAAAAAGGTTTCAGGAAACTGCAGTTTAGAATTCTATGCTTATTCAGCAATTACAATTCTTATAGGACACCCAAGTCCTGGAATTAAAATAGACAGATAAATAAAAAGACTCCAGTAACACCTGCTCAATTTTATACAGGATAATCCTTACTGGAGAAAATACTTACATTGCCATTGGCATAGCAAAGCCTATGGTGGATCATTTCCAGTTTTCTCTAATCATAGATTTTAGAACCGAAAAGGAGCTTCAAATATGTAGTATTCATCTTCTGTTTCATAAATAAGGAGATCGAGATCTGTTGAGATTAACTGGGATGCCCAAGGCCATGTTTGAGGTTTTTGTTTCTGTGGTTTCTGTGGGTTTGGGGGGGCGGGGGTAATCAATAGCAGAGGTTAATTTCCACAGAGGTCCCCCCGCCCCACATTCCACCCTCCTACCCCCCACCCCCTCCACCCCCCACCTGCCAAATACTTCTTGGTAACCTGTAGACTCTAAGGCAGTAATATTGTGAGTGCAATGGACATAGGGATGGTTCCACACAGGGTAAATCAGTCGGCTGAGTGAGGGACAGGAGGTGACCGGCTTACTGTTTTGTGGCACTTACTGCCTGGGGCACTGGGCTGAGGCCACAACGTAGGGGGCTGTGAATTCCTGCTGTGGGTCTGGGAGCGGGGTGTGGGGCACCCATGCTGGGATTTACTTAAGGCAGTTAGGGATTCACTGGATAAGAATGGCTTTTCTTTTTCTTTCTTTTAAAAAAGATCTTATTTATTTATTTATTTGACAGAGAGAGCACAAGCAGTGAGAAGGGGCAGAGGGAGAGGGAGAAGCAGACTCCCCACTGAGTAGGGAGCCCAAGGTCATAAACCCCAAGATCATGACCTGAGGCAAAGGCAGATGCTTAACTGACTGAGCCGCCCGGGAGCCCAAGAATGGCTTTTCTTGCTACTGAATTTAAGCCTCAGAGTATTGCAAAGCTATGAAAAGAATTCTGTGTGGGCACAACCATGGGTCAGAGATCGTTGGTTCCAGCTGACATTAGAAACAGATCTCGTAAAGATACCTTGTCTACTGTAATCTTTTTAAAAGATTTTATTTATTTATATGACACAGAGAGAGAGATCACAAGTAGGCAGAAAGGCAGGCAGAGGGGGAGGAAGCAGGCTCCCTGCTCAGCAGAGATCCCAGTGCAGGACATGATCCTAGGACCCTGAGACCTTGACCTGAGCTGAAGGCAGAGGCTTAACCCGCTGAGCCACGCAGGAGCCCCTACTGTAATAGTTTTGTGAGTGAACAAATGAGCACATCTTGTATGTTTACTGTACATTCACAAGACTTCCATTCTCTTAGATCAGGGTTCTCAACCAAAGTCAGTTGTGCCCTGTCCCCTTTGTGGGGGGAGAATTGCCAGCCTAGAAACCTCTTAAGTTGTCACAACTTAGGGAGAGGGTATCACTGGCATCTAGAAGTTAGAGGCAAGGGACGCTACTAAACATCCTGCAACACACAGGACAGCCTCCCACCCCACCCCACCCCCATTTATCTGGCCCCAAATGGCAAGAGTGCAGACATGGAGAAACGTTCAGATGCGCAATTTGTCATGACTCTGTGTGACCACCAGATGGCAGTCATGACGCCTGCTGCCGAGCCCATAACAGTTCACCAGGGGCAGAGTTGATTGGAGCAGTCTTTCTCCTTTCAACACAGACAGACACAAACTGTTTTTACATTACAAAAATGAAAATAATTTTACAATAGGGTCAAATAATATACAAGTATATACACTGGGGGCCCCGGGTGGCTCAGTCGGTTAAGCGTCTGCCTTCCTCTCAGGTCAGGATCTCGGAGTCCTGAGATCCAGCCCGGCATGGGGCTCTCTGCTCAGCTGGAGTCTGCTTCTCCCTCTTCCCCTGCTTGTGTTCTCTCCCCTTCTTACTCTGTCAAATAAATAAATAAATATAAGTATATAAACTAAAAAAACTAAGTATATAAACTAAATATAAACTACGAACTATAAATATGAACTATTATAAACTAAAAAGGGTTGTTCTGTTCCCCCTTCAATTTTTCAAGCCTTTAGAACTGTTTGACGTGGACCTGGCCAGATTTCTGTGTACTTGTGTATGTATACACACATATAATTAGTCTCGTACTGTTGGTTTTGTTTTGCAACTCCTTTTAATTCTCAACACTATACTGTGAACAAAGTAATTTAGAGCTACCTCATTTTGTTTTTTGAGCTACCGCATTTTGTAAGTGGATACATAGTGTTCTGATATTACATGGACTAGAATTTATTCAAATATATTCTTATTGATAGGCATTTGGGTCGTTGCAATTTTTTGCTGATACAAGCAATTCTGTGGTGTTGCTGTTATTTCTGTAGGACAGGCTCCTGGAAATGTGAGAGCTGGGTCAGAGTGCAGGTACATTTAGAATCTTGACGAATTAGCAGTACTCATCTGGGAGCATCAGGGAGAGGAGGAAGCAGGCTCCCCACCCAGCAGAGAACCCCATGCGGTGCTTGATCCCAGGACCCTGAGATTGTGACCTGAGCCGAAGGCAGAGGCATAACTCACTGAACCACCCAGGCGCCCCCAAATATGCATTTTTAAAACACATTTTTTGGGGCACCTGGGTGGCTCAGATGGTTAGGCATCAGCCTTGGTCTCAGGTCATGATCTCCAGGTACTGGGATTGAGGCTGCATCAGGCTCCCAGCTCAGCAGGGAGTCTGTTTCTCTTTATCCCTCTGCCTTTCACCCTCCTTGGCTTTCACTGTCTTTCTCTCTCTTAAATGCATAAAAACAAAAAAACACATTTTTTGAGGTGTTATTGATATACAACGTAGCCTAGTTGTACGTGTACAAGATAATGATTTGACATACACCTATATTGTGAAGAGTATGGTTAGCATCCATCACCTCATATAGTTACAAAATTCTTTTTTTTTTTTTTAAAGATTTTATTATTTATTTGACAGGAAGAGATCACAAGTAGGCAGAGAGGCAGGCAGAGAGAGAAGGGGAAGCAGGCTCCCTGCTGAGCAGAGAGCCCGTCCAGGCTCCATTGCAGGACCCCGGGATCATGACCCCAGCCGAAGGCAGAGGCTTTAACCCACTGAGCCAGCCATGCACCCCACCCCCACCCCCACCCCCGCTTTCATTTTTAAAGCGAAGTTCGGTTCTCAGACGCAAGCATAGCTCACAGTCGTGTTTCTCAAAGTGCGATTTCCCCACCAGCGGCGTCAGCACCATCCAGAAATTTCTTAGAAATGTAAATTCTGGGGCTCCCAGCCTGGATTTAGGAATCAGAAACTCTGGGGACCGGGCGAAGCAGTCTGGTTTATTAAGGCCTCGAGGCGATTCTGAAGCCCGCGCGAAGTGTGAGAACCACGGTTCGCATCTCTCTCCCTAACTGGCTCTGCTCGTCAACTGCCAGCAGCTGGGCTTCCAGCTTTTCTGTGCTTGTCTCCATCCTCCCCCTCGTGCATTATAAAACACGTCGAGCCAAGGCCCTTGTGTTCCACCTTTCAAAGTCAAAGGGCCATTTGAAAGCCTAGAGATTGACGGGCTTCTGGGGAGCAGAAACTTTGCTCGATTGACTTTGAAACGCTGCATGAAGGAGAGATGATGATAAAATGTGAGTTTCCCCCGCTTTCCCGGATAACAGTACTTGGATAGTTCTTCACATGCATCCCTTCGCTTGACCCTGACTCTCACCCACGAGCTAAGCAGAAGTATGAGCTCCATTTTGCAGAAGGGGTGCAGCAAGGGAATTACTGAGGGGCGAGTCGCTGGCCGCAGCACAGCCTGGTTTCACCCCACACCCTCCCACACCCTCCTACTCTGGCCCCCCAGCCTTTTCCCGACTTCCCGCTGGCTGAGCCCGGCAGGTGGCCGTGGGTGCGGTCCTAGATAGGGCAGCAGAACGGGAAGGGTGAAGCAGCCCTGCTCTCTGGGGCTCTCCAAACGGTGCGAGAGGGTGGGAAAGGAAAGTAGAGACTGAGGCCGTATGGGAAGACCGTCTAATCGGAATCGTGAAGAACACAAGGCAGAAAGGACGACAGCCAGGGGACTGGCACGCAGTCTACAGGCTGCTGGCAGCATGGGTATCTGAGAAATCTCCAGGTGGACTTCTCAGCCCCAAAGCCTCTTTCGGTAGAAGTGGTGCTAGTTCCCCATCATTGGCTTATGCCCTCTGGTCACCTTGCAGGTAAGATGGTGTGTGTGTGTGTGTGTGTGTGTGTAGTGAGTGGACTGGTCACTTTGCAGGTAAGATGCCGTGTGTGTGTGTGTGTGTGTGTGTGTGTGTGTGTGTTGGTAGTGAGTGGAATGCAGAGGCAGCAGAAAGAAATTCCATGCTCACCTAATTAAATTAATTAGTCCTCATAGGACAGCACCCTGCGGGGTGGGGACTATGTATCTTCTACAGGTAAGAAAACGGGGGCTCAGGGAAGCACGAGTACCTCGCTCAAGGTCACACAGCTAGTAAGGAGCAGCAATGGGGTTCCAGCCGGTCTCTCTGACTCCCAGGTTTGTGCTCTCCCAGGGCCACCGCTGGCCCTCAGCTAATCAAGGCTGAGCTGGGTGGGCAAAACCGCTTTGATGTATGTCAGCCTCACGGATTAATTTGGACCTTCAAAAACCAGCCACTTTAGGGGCGCCTCTGGGGCTCAGTCAGTTAAGCATCTGGCTCTTGATTTCAGCTCAGTTCATGATCTCAAGGTTGTGAGATCGAGCCCCACATCGGGCTCCCTGCTGGGTGTGCAGCTGCTTAATATTTTCTCTCTCTCTCACCCTCTACCTCCCCCTCTCAAAACAAATAAAACAAAACAAAAGACACAAGCTACTTTGAGCTTGTAGTAGTTCTGGGGCATTGGTAGTGTGTCTCCTGCGTAGAGACCCAAACCCTATGCATGTGGGAATTCTTTCCTCCTGGCCACCCTCCCCAAGAGTTGAGTTTATTTATTTATTAAAGATTTCATTTATTTATTTATTTATTTATTTGAAAGAGAGATCACAAGTAGGCAGAGAGGCAGGCAGAGAGGGGGGAGCAGGCTCCCCGCTGAGCAGAGAGCCTGATGTGGGGATCCATCCCAGGACCCTGGGACCATGACCTTAGCCGAAGGCAGAGGCTTAACCCACTGAGCCATCCAGGCGCCCCTCCCCAAGAGTTTAGAAGCTAACCCACCTTCACCTTTTCTCCAGATACGGATTCAGGCAGAAGAGACCAACCTGTTAGAACTGATCTCCTTCCCAGCCTGATTCCTGCCCCCAACCCTGACCCTTGTGTGAGACTGCCTTTGCCACCGAGCCAGGCAATGATATCCTATACCTTTCTCAAACTGTGCCTGGTCTCCACATGTGGGCACCAGAAATGCTCAGTTACCCCAAACATTTTGGCGTAATCTAGGGAAATCATTACAACATCGACAAGAGCAGTGACAGCTGGTCTCACACATCTGATCTCATCCTAGAGGGAAGCTGTAATTTTTTAAAAATTTTATTTATTTATTTGACACAGGGAGAGAGAGATCACAAGTAGGCAGAGAGAGAGAGAGAGAGGGAAGCAGGCTCTCTGCTGAGCAGAGAGCCAGATGTGGGGGTCGATCCCAGGGGCCATGACCTGAGCCTAAAGCAGAGGCTTAACCCTCTGAGCCACCCAGGTGCCCCCAGGAAGAGAGAGAATCTTAAGCAGGCTCCCAAACAGAGCTTGATCTCATGACCCTAAGACCATGATCGGAGCCCAAACCAAGAGTCAGACACTTAACTGACTGAGCCACCCAGGTGTCCTGCGTGTCTGTCATCTTTAACCTCAGGTTCCCAAGTTTTGTCTTCATCATTCTAGTGTTTTTTCTTCTTTTCTGTTCTATTTCACTCTCTAAAAATGCCCTGTACACATAAAACTCTGTAATAAAGCAATTACCAAAATTGTGGAAATACCTTGAGATCAACTAGTGTACATATAACTAATTTTAAAAATCATTCTCATGCTGTTCCACAGAATGGTTATATCACCATTTATTCAACCATTCCCCCATTAATGGTCATTCACTTTGTCTCCACTTGGTTTTCTACTTGCCTCTACAAACAATAGTTCAACAAAACGCCTTAATTGTATCTTTATGCATTGAAGATGTTACTTCTGTGGGGGAAGATTCCCAACATGAGACTGCTAGGTCAAAGGATTTTTATTTTAAAAATTTAAAAACTTACATATTGCTGAATTGCTGCTGGAAATATAAGTTGATATATAACCTTTTTGTAAAAGTAGATGGTTTCCCAAAATGCACTAGCAAAAGATCTCTTTAATTTTTGCCAACTTCACGAAGTCAAAGTGATAGCTCATTGGTTGGGGATTTTTGTGTGTTCTTTTTTGTTTTTCATTGGTTGTTTTAATTCACATTTCCCTGAGTACTTCTTAGATTCATTAACACTTTCAGAGATTAATCGCCATTTGCTCTTCTATGATTAGCCATCTAGTCCAGATGGATTAAAGACTTTAATGTAAAAAATAATCAAAATCTCAGAAACAAATTAGGGATTAAGGAGACCATTTTAACTTTTTAAAAGAGTAAAGTAACAATCTAAAAAGGAGAATATATAAATATCTTACTGTGAAAAATTAAAATGTTCTTTTACTATATAAAAAAAGCATAAAGACAATCACTAGATTAAAAAAATTTGCAACAAACATGAAAAAAGATTAATATTTCAAACATATAAAGAGCACCTCCAGATTTATAAGAAAGTCAAACCAATATAAAAATAGGCCAAAAATATATAGGCAATTCACTGAAGATGATTTGTTGAGTACAGTATGAAATCTGGATGAATATTTTCATTTGTCCATTATTTTTCTCTATTGTTAATTTTCTTAGAACTTCTAAGATTTAATGATGGTATGCTTTAACACATTCTTATGTTTCTAAAGTATCTCTCTCTTTTTAAAAGACTTTATTTATCTGAAAGAGAGCATGAGAGAGAGAGCAAGAGCAGGGGGAGGGGCAGAGGGAGAAGCAGACTCCCCGCTGAGCAGGGAGCCCGATGTGGGGCTCCATCCCCGGACCCCAGAATCATGACCTGAGTGAAGATGCTTAACCAACTGAGCCACCCAGACACCCCCTCTAAAGTATCTCTTAAGTGTGTATTTTCTCTGGTGAATTGTCCATAAAAGATACAGTTTGATTCTTCTTGTGGTTTTGGCATCTGGATGAATGCTTTATTAATCTTTATATTAGCTGAGTTTCTCTTTGATGGATTCTTTGATGTACAGTAAGGCTGGAGCTACTCCTAAAGGCTTTCCCACACTCATTACATTTATAGGGTTTTTCTCCAGTATGCATCCTCAGATGTACAGTAAAGTCTGAGTTGGTTCTGAAGGCTTTTCCACATTCTTCACATTTATAGGGCCTTTCCCCAGTATGAATTCTCTGATGGAGAGTTAGCTGCGATAGAGTGATACAACCTTTTCCACATTCCTTACATGTGTAGGGTTTTTCTCCAGTATGTGTTCGCCAATGCACTGTAAGGTATGAACCTCTCCTAAAGGCTTTTCCACAGACATCACATTTATAGGGTTTCTCTCCGCTATGGATTTTCTGATGTTCTGTGACATGTACCATCTGGCTAAATGCTTTCCCACAGTCATTACACTTAAATGGTTTCTCTCCAGTATGTGTTCTTTGATGGGTATTAAAGCCTGAGTTACTTGTGAAAACCTTCCCACACTCATTACATTTATAGGGTTTTTCTCCAGTGTGCCTTCTTTGATGTACAGTAAGTTGTGACGTATTAGTGAAAGCTTTCTCACATTCATTACACTTATATGGTTTTTCTCCAGTATGGGTCCTTTGATGTACAATAAGATATGACTTAGTCCTGAACGATTTTTCACAATCACAGCATTTATAAGGTTTCACTCCAGTATGAATTTTCTGATGTTCTTTGAGATTTACCATTTTGGTAAATGCCCTCTCACAGTCGGTGCATTTATATGGTTTCTCTCCAGTATGAATCCTCTGATGTACAGTTAGGTGTGATTTTATTCTGAAAGATTCCCCGCACTCATTACATAGGTAAGGTTTCTCTTCAGTATGAATCCTCTGATGTATAATTAGGGATGAAGAACGCATGAAGGCCTTTCCACATTCATTACATTTATAAGGTTTCTCTCCTGTATGCATTCTGTGGTGTACGGTAAGGCATGAATAATTAATGAATGCTTTCCCACATTCATTACATTTATAGGGTTTTTCTCCTGTATGAATTCTTTGATGTTCTGTGAAATTTGCTATACGATTGAATGCTTTCCCACATTCATTACATTCATAGGGTTTTTCCCCAGTATGAGTTCTTATATGTACAATAAGGCTTGAATTACTTCTGTAGGCTTTCCCACATTCATTACATCTAAAGGGTTTCTCTCCAGTATGAATTCTCTGATGGACATTAAAAATTGTGGTATTCTTGAAAGATTTCCCACACTCATTGCATTTATATGGTTTCTCTTCAGTATGGGTCTTCTGATGTACACTAAGATATGACTTATTCCTAAAGGCTTTCCCACAATCATTACATTTGTAGGGTTTCTCTCTATTGTGAGTTTCCAGATGTCTTGCAAGTTTTGATTTATCACTGAATGCTTTCCCACATTCACTACACTTATAGGGTTTCTCTCCGGTTTGAATTCTCTGGTGTTGATTAAGGCGAGCACACTGGCTAAAAGACTTTCCACAGACATTGCACTGATAAGGTTTCTCCTTAGTATGAATTCTCTGATGTACCATAAGTGATGAAGAAGCAATGAAGGCCTTTCCACATTCATTGCATTTATAGGGTTTTTCTCCTGTGTGAATTTTTTTGTGTTGACTGAGATATGAAGGCTGGCTAAACATTTTCCCACATTCATTACATTCATAAGGTTTTTCTTTAGTGTGAGTTCTCTGATGTTGAATGAGCAATGACCTGTAACGGAAGGACTTTTCACATGTACTACATTTATAGGGCTTTTCTTTATTATTGAATTTTTCCCCTATGGTAAGTTCTGAAGTAGGCCTTATGGCTTTGCCGCCTTCTGTATCCTTGCAAAGTTTCTTCCCCAGATGGGTATCTGTAATCAAATCTAAATTCTCAGTGGAATTCTCATGTGTTTGACATTTGCTGTGGGGTTCTTCTGTGATAATGCCTGCTTCAGGAAAAAGAAGAGATCCAAATCTAAATCTTCTTTGACCAGAGGGAATTTTCTTGTGAGTAACTATTTTTTGATTCAAATGATTTTCCTGACTGTTTTGCAATTTTAATTTCCTTTCATTCCATTTCCATAATCCTACCATTCTTGAGTTCCATAGACCATTCTCTGTGAGTTTATCTATTATGGTCTCTTGTGATACATCTTCAGAACCATCCTCTGTTGATAAAGCATTCTTGGTTGCAGGTTTGGTCTCCAACTCTGGGGGAAATAAAAAAGAAAGCAAATGACTCCTATTTCTGAAGTTAGGAAGATCTCAGTAAACAAGAAAATAAAATGTAAACCTTAGCTGATAATGAATGTCAAGTTTTAACTGCTTGCAAACTGGCCTTGTTTTTAAGAAGAAAGACGTATGTTTGAAGGAGGCCAGTTGAGTCAAGAACCAAAGCAGCAAATTCACTTTTCCCCTACAAAAAATATTCATTCATGGTAACCCTCCTAGAATCTAGGTATCTCTAATACTTCTCTTTTCATTCCCTTAATAATAAACTTTTTTTCCCAGACCATTCTTCATAGGTTGTGATTATTTTTTTTATTCCCATTTACTCTACAAACCAGATGTTGCTCCCAACCATACTTTCTATTTATTCTCACTCGTTTGCTAGCTTTTTAAATGATGGCTTTCTCAACTTTCTGTGTCAGAGTAGCTTATTCAAATCTTTTTATGTAGTTTTTAATAAAATGTTAATGGAAAACAACACTTTGATTTTTCAGAAAGTAGGCTGAACAGTAAATTAGTCAAAATTAATGTTTATAGTTATTAATATTTCAAACAGTGATAATAATTATGAAGGGTGGTTTTGCAACCTTCTTGTGTTTTAAGATCATGCCTAAAAGCTTGTTCAAAAAAACTGGATAAAAACGACTTACACACTGAATTTTAAAGCCATGAAGCATTCCACTATCCACAAAAGGTTTTGATCTAATTAGTTTTTAAACATTTAGAAATAATTGCCTGAAAATTAGTTAGAAATTTAAAAGAAGTATAAAAATACAGAGTGCCTGAGTGGCTCTGTACTGACTCTTGATCTCTTGATCAAGAGCATCTGACTCTGATCTCAGCTCGGGTTTTCTCAGGGTTGTGAGTTCAAGCCCAACGCTGCATTCCATGTGGAGCCTACTTAAAAAAACAAAGTATAAAACTGTTCTGAAAGTAAACTATTGGGGATCCTGGGTGTCACAGTTAGTTAAGTGTCCAGGTCTTAATTTCAGCTCAGGTTGTGATCTCAGAGTTGTGAGATCAAGCCCCGGGTTGGGCTCTGTGCTGTGTGGAGTTTGCTTTAGATTCTCTCTCCCTCTCCTGCTTCTGCTTGAGTTCACTCTCAAATAAATCCTTTAAAAAAAGGTAAAATATTCGGGCACGTGGGTGGCTCACTTGGTGAGTGTCCATCTCTTGGTTTTGGCTCAGGTCATGATCTCATGGGTTGTGAGACTGAGCCTTGCAGTGGGCTCCACACTCAGCAGAGGGTCTGCCTGAGGATTCTTTCCCTCTGCCTCTTCCCCCACGTGTGCAGGCACACATGTTCGGTCTCTCTCAAATAAATAAATTTTTCAAAAAGTAAAATTTTAAATTGTATATACAAGCAAGTTTTAAGACAACCATCCCACAGTGTAACCTTTTTTACAAAGATCAAGAGTTGAGGGGCGCCTGGCTGGCTCAGTTGGTAGACCGTGCAACTCTTGATCTCAGGGTTTTAAGTTTGAGCCCCATGTTGGGTGCAGAGATTACTTAAAAATAAAATCTTTACAAAAAAAAAAAAAGGACAAAGATTTGAATTCCAAGACACCAAAGAGGAGAACCCTAGAACCCAGTTCACTTAAATGTCTAATTCAATTAAGGTAACTGGGGATGGTTACAGCCTTTACCCTAGCAGCCCACCAAAGCAAACAATTCTCCATGGAAAAAGGTTACACAATCCAGAACTTCAAACTATTTTTACAGGTTCTCATATCAATGCTTGACAATGAAAAATAATAAACATATAAGAAGATCAAAGTCTTGTGTCTCTTGACAAGTCATGTCTCTCAACCAAAAAGTCAAGAGAGGGGCACCTGGGTGCTGCAGCTGGTCAGTGTCCAACTCCTGGTTTCAGCTTGGAGGGTTGTGAGATCAAGCCCTGCACTGGGCTCTTTGCTGAGCCAAAGAGTCTGCTTAAGTTTCTCTCTCTCCCTCCCCACCCCCATTCTCTTTCTCTCTCAAATAAATATTAAAAAGAGAGAGACAGAGAGAAGAAAAAAGTCAAGAGAAAAAAACAGATAATACAAACAGATTTAAAAGGTATCCAGACAATTGATGTTTCAGACATAAACTTAAAATAATCACGATTATACATTTAAGAAAATAAGACAAGACCCATAATTTCACCAAATAATTGGAAAGTTTAAATATAGAAGTTAAAATAAGAATCAACTGGCAATTCTAGAACTGGACAATAAGAACTCAAAGACTAAAAGCACAGTAGATATGGCACATGAGCGTGTTAACAAAATGGAAAATAGGTCAGTAGACAATATGCATATTGAAGTACAGCATGATGAAAAACTTGAAAAAATTATTTTAAAAAATTACAGAGAAATACAGGATAGAGTGAAAAGGTCGATCACAGATGTCCCAGAAGACTAGAAAGGTGTGTGAGACAGAATGAGATGAAATCAAATTCAAAGACATTAACACCAAAGCATTTTCCAAAACATTTAAAAAATATCAAGCCATAGATATTAGAAGCCAAATGAATCCCATGTAGGAGAAATACAAAGGAAATATATTATGAATCATTAAAATTATATGAATTTCAAATTTCAGTGTCCATAAATAAGATTTTAGTGGAATATAACCACATTCTTTGGTTAACACTTTGTCTTTGGATGCTTTTGTGCTTTTAATTGCTAAATGGTATAGTTGCAAAAGAGCTATCATATTCCCCAAATGCCTAAAATATCTACTGTCTTACCTTTTACAGAAAAGGTTTGCCAAGTCCTGAATTAAACAGATGGTTGACTTGTCAACAGGTATGATATAAGACAGAAAAAAATGGAATGATACCTTCATAATGCTGAAAGAATTTAATACAAACCTAGAAGTCTAAACCTACCAAAAAATTATCCACAAATGAAGATTAAATGAAGATAAAAAGAAAAATGGAGGGAATATGATATTGGCAGGTATGAATAAAATTAAATATTAGAGGGTATTCTTTATGCAGAAGAAAAATAATCCCAGGTAGAAGCTTAGAAATGAGGAAAAATAAAAAGAGAAAGTATAGGCAAAATTATAGGTAAATCTAAATGAATACTGACTGCATAGAACATAGTCTTTTGAAATTTGACATATAAATAGGATTAAAATACATAATTTGAACAACATAGAAATCAGGTTAAGTAAGTTATTCTAAGGGATGCCTAGGTGGCTCAGTTGGTTGAGCGGCTGCCTTCGGCTCAGGTCATGATCCCAGCGTCCTGAGATGGAGTCCCACATCGGGCTCCTTGCTCAGCAGGGAGCCTGCTTCTCCCTCTGTCTCTGCCTGCCATTCTGTCTGCCTGTGCTTGCTCTCTCTCCCTCTATCTCTCTCTGACAAATAAATAAAATATTTTTTTTAAAAAAGTAAGTTATTCTAAGATCTCTGTGTTGTTTGGTAAGAGAGAAAATCTAATCTAAGAGAGAAAATCTAAGATGAATCATTGATGTGTGCTTTAATCTCAAAGTTAACCACCACACAAATAATTCTAGAAATTTATAATTACCAAGTGATTAGGGAGGAAATAGAAAAATAAAAGTTAATAAACCTGAAGGCATAAATGGGGAAAAAGAGAATATAGAACAGGAAAGAGACTTTCATAGTCAGATGACAGATTTAAACACTATATAATTGTATTATGTAAATATAAACTAAATACTCCAAAAGATATGGACACTCCCTCAGGTTATTTAGAGGTAATTTTGTACCATCTGCCTTAAAAACAAAATCTGGTTAAAACAAAAATCTAATATGCTACTTATAAGAGAAACAAAATACAAGGATATACAAAAGATAACAGTGAAAGAATTAAAATGAGGCACCATATACACAATAACTGAAAGAAAGATGCTACTGTAAAAAAAAAAAAAAAAGAAAATCAACAAAAACAAAAAAGAAAGATGCTACTGTGATGTGAGTATGAGGCAAAATAGACTTTAAGGCAAAAACCATTATGGAGATAGAGAAGACACTTCAGAAGAATAAAAGGTCCAATTTAACTGAAAGAACAGTTGTAACTTTGTATTTGCCTAATAACACAGCCATAAAATACATAGACCAAAAATTAAAGTAACTAAAATAAGAAACAGAGAAATCTACAGTCTTACTAGGAAATATTAAAAATCTCTCTCAGGGGGCACCTGGGTGGCTCAGTGGGTTAAAGCCTCTGCCTTCGGCTCAGGTCATGATCCCAGGGTCCTGGGATGGAGCCCCACGTCGGGCTCTCTGCTCAGTGGGGAGCCTGCTTCCTCCTCTCTCTCTCTCTGCCTGCCTCTCTGCCTACTTGTGATCTCTGCCTGTCAAATAAATAAAATCTTAAAAAAAAAAAAACTCTCCCAGTATCTGACAGAAAAAGCTGACAATCCGTAAGTACATAGATTTTAGCAACAATTTGACATCGCTGGGGTGCCTGCATAGCTCAGGCAGCCAAGCCTCTGACTCTCGGTGTCAGCTCAGGTCCTGATCTCAGGGTCGTGAGACTGATTAGGAGCCACACTTGGTGCAGAGTCTGCTTGCGATTCTTTCCCCCATTTTCCTGCCTCCACCCTCTGTTCCTCCCCATTCGTGTGCTCTCTCAAATAAACAAATGAATAAAATTTAAAACAAAAACTTGTATCTAAAACTGCACTCAATACCTATAGACTACACATTTTCCAAGTGCACACAAAATATTCTCAAAATTGTCCATGTGGTGAAGAAAATTTTAATAAATTTGTAAAGACTGAATTCATACACAGTATCTCTGACCACAGGAAAAATTAAGGTAGCAAGATTACCAAAAACTCCCCAGATGGTACAACATTAAGAAAAATATTTCTGAATAACTTGAAGGACTAAGACATCACAATGGATATTATCAAATGCTTGGAATTCAGTAATTATGAAGTTGCTAATCTTAAAAAGGTTTGATATAGGGGTTTTTACTTGTTAATTTTTTTTTGTCCTTTTTGGGGTGTGATGCAATCTAGATAGCCTTAAATAAGTTCTAAAAAAAGAATGGCTGAAAATCAATGATACAAGTATCCAACTCAGAACTTAGACAAGATCAGCCAATTAAATGCTAAAAAGGTTAAAAACAATAAAGAGCAGAAAATAATGATAACAGAAGTCAAACATACAAAAAAGATTCTTTAAAAGCCAAATAAGATTGATAAACCCTAGGCAAGACCTTGATAAAAGAGAGAAAACAAAGAAACAAAAAATCCATGTCAGGAATGAAAAGGGAGACATCACTTCAGATCCATACCGACATTTAAGAGAAGATAATATGCCAATAAATTTAAATTTTAGATAAAATGGATCCACTGCCAGACAAACATAACTTACTAAACTGAAACAAAAAGAACCAAGACATATCAATATTTCTATAACTACAGAAGGAATAGAAGCTAAAAACACCTTCCATAATAAAAGCATCAGGCCAACATGGCTTCCCTCATGAAATCTATGTACCTTAAAATATCTATCGTTCCCTCTCACAGCTCTTTCTTTACTCCTCACCATAAGCTGATGGTCTTGCTTCTTATTTTTCTATCAATTCAGAATCTATTATAATAGAATGCCTTGATCTTCCTATCACGGGTTGACCTATCATCTGCACCTGCCTTCTCCATCCTTCCAAGTGTTAGAACCAAAGAGGCGGCCTCTGCCTATAAATGGTAAAACCCTCCTTTTCCTTTCTTGAGTTTATGCACTTTAACCTTCTGACACACTTTAGTTTTCATTCTTCACTGAGTCCCATCTTGGTCTTGCAACATCAATTTCTCCCTCTCTACTATGGCATTATTCTTATCAGCACTCAAATATGCCATAAAAACTCCCATCTCAAATATAAGACAAAAGAGTTTTGTTCTTCATTCCGTACTTTCCTGTAGCTACTGCCCCATTTCTCTTTCCCTCTTCATGGTGGTGGGGGGTATCTTCTCTAAAGAGTCATATAAACTATCTCTAAAGTCTACTTTTCATTCGCTCTTTTAAAAATATATAGTATTTTCCTTTTTTAAATTGTTCTTATTTTCTTAAAGACTTTATTTAATTGTCAGAGAGAGAGAGGGAGAGAGTGCACCAGCAGAGGGAGAAGCAGGCTTCCCGCTGCGCAAGGAGCCTGATGTGGGACTGGATCCCAGGATCCTGGGATCATGACCTGAGCCAAAGGCAGATGCTTAAAAATATATATAATATTTCCAACACTCAATGTTAATGAAAAGGACTGAAGATGACACAAACAAATGGAAAGGTATTCCATGATTATGGACTACAAGAACCAGTACTGTTAAAATGTCCATACTACTCAAAGGAATATACATATTCAATGTAATTCCTATTAAATACCAACAACATATTTCATATAATTAGAACAAATAATCCCAAAATTTGTATGGAACCAGAGAAGACCCCACATAGCCAAAGCAATCTCAAAAAAAAAAAAAAAAAGGCTCCTGGATGGCTCATTTGGTTAAGTATCTGCCTCTTGATTTTGGCTCAGGTTATGATCACCAACCCCTTTCAAAAAAAAAAAGAAAAGAAAAGAACAAAGCTGGGGGTTTCAGTCTCAGATTTCATGATATATTATAATGTGGCAGTGATCAAAACAGTGTAATACTGGCACAAAAACAGATATAGATCAATGCAACAGGACAGAACAGAGAGTCCAGAAATAAACCCATATTTATATGGTCAATTAACAAAGGACGCAAGAATATATAACGGGGAAAAGACCGTGTCTTCAACAAACAGTGCTGGGAAAATTGGACAGCTACATGCAAAAGAGTGATACTAGACCCCTTTCTTACACCATGCAGAAAAATAAACTCAAAATGGATTAAACACCTAAGTGTGGGAGCTCAAACCATAAAATTCCTAGAAGAGAACATAGGCAGTGATTTCTTTGACACTGGGCACAGAACATTTTTCTAGATACAGCTCCTCAGGCAACGAAATCAGAGGAAAAATTAAATTACTGGGATCACACAAAGCTAAAAAACTTTATGCATAGTGAAGGAAATCACCCACAAAACAAGAAGACAACCTACTGAATGGGAGAAGATAATTGTAAATAGATATTTACAATTCTGATAAGGGCTTAACATCCAAAATAAAGAACTTAACACCCAAACAACAAATGATTCAATTGAAAATGGGGAGAAGGCAGGAAAACACATTTTTCTGAAGAAATAGAGAACGGCTGATGGAAACATGGTAAGATGCTCAACATCACTACCCATCAGGAAAATGCAAATTAAAACCACAATGAGATATCCCTCACACATGCCAGAAAGGCTGAAATTAAAAAACATAACAAATAAGAAATGTTGGTGAGGATGTGAAGAAAAAGGAACCCTCAAAAAAAAACAAACAAAAAACAAAAAGGAACCCTCATTCACCACTGGTGGGAATGTAAATTGGCGCAGCCTCTGTGGGAAACAGTAGGTAGGTTCCTCAAAAACTTTAAAACAATTATCATATGATCCACTCATTCCACTACTGGGTACGTACCCAAATAAAACAAAAACACTAATTTGAAAAGATATATGTACCCCCATGTTTACTACAGCATTTTTTACAATAGTCAAGCTATGGAAGCCACCCAAGTATCCACTGACAGAGGAATGGATAAAGGAGATATGGTGTGTACATACAATAGAATATTACTTGGCCACGATAAAGAATGAAATCTTGCCATTTGCAACAACATAGATGGACCTAGAGAGTATTATGCCAAGTGAAATAAGTCAGTCAGAGTTTAATACAGGAAACAAAACAATGAACAATGAAAAAAAGATTAAAAAAACCCCAGACTCTTGAATACCAAGAACAAACTGGTGGCCACCAGTGGAGGCAGGTGGGGGATGGGTGAAATAGGTGAAGGGGATTAAGAGCACATTTATCTTGATGAGCACCGAGTGATGAACAGAATTACTGAATCATTACATTGTATACCTGAAACTCATATAAAACTATGTTAATTATACTTGACTAAAAAATCTGTAATATTGATACATGAAAAGATATGTATAACACCTACTGAGTTACCAATGGCATCACGATAAAATTCTCAAGTGAACTAGAATCCAACTCGTGGATTCCATCTCCACTATCAGCTTAACCCAAGTTACAATCTCTGCCTAGACTATCCTAACAACCTCATTACCTAGTTTAATGTCCTCAAGCTCGATTTCCACATACACAGTTACTTCCTAAAAATCCTTGATTAAAGTCCTTCAATGCCTTCACACTTGCTTTGATTAAAATCCAAATGGTTTTAAGCTACAAAGCTTAAAGTAGGCAGGCGGTTGTCTACGCAGTCTCCTGCTTACTTAGGCTTCATTCATAGCAGCCTCCTTTTCATTTTGAGAACACATTTCATTCCTTTACTTTTTAAAAAAGATTTTATTTATTTGACAGAGAGAGACACAGCAAGAGGGGGAACACAAGCAGAGGGAGTGGGAGAGGGAGAAGCAGGCTTTTTGCTGAGCAGGGAGCCTGACATGGGGCTCGATCCCAGGACCCTGGGATCATGACCTGAGCCGAAGGCAGAGGCCCAACGACTGAGCCACCCAGGCACCCCTCATTCTTTTCTGTGTCCAGTCCTTTGCCTGGAATGCTTCTCTTTTCCCCTTCCCTTGGCTGGGTGCTTCTGAAGCTTCAAGGCAGATGTCGCCCCTCAGAAGCCTGCCTTGACCATTTGGAGGAGGCACCCTCATCCCCATCCCAGTCACTCTTTTATATCCCCCAATTTATCTCATAAATGAAGACTTACAGCCATTATTTAGCTTCTTTTTATTTCTATACTTGTTAATTTCTCAAAATTTAATCTTCATGATGGCAGGGACCCGGTCCATCTTACTCATTGCTCTAGAACTAGTACCTAACCCACTACGCAGAATACAGATATCCAATAAATATTCATTAAATACATAAATACTGTATTTTGACTTTCCACTGGTTCCTTGTTTGTATTTTCAATTAGCAAAGAATCTGGAGGAGAAGAGGAGCGTGCCCCCAGAATTGCAGCAGGTTTACAGGGGAAGAAAGTTAAATAATGAGTAAGTAGGTCCGGCTTAAACGGAAAGAGTGGGGACCCTTAGGAAAGTGTTTTCAGGAAAAGTAATGAAGGAAGAGATGTCAGAAAATGGTTAAACAGATGAGAAAAGTGTAAAGTTAAAGTTAACTTAAGAGACAGAACTGAAAGCGGTGCTTCCTGCATGTCTGAATGAAGGACTAATTACGAAGATCATGTCCTCAAGAAAGTAAAGTAGCATGGGAATCAAAAGCAGAGAGGAGAAACAACAGGACAGGGAAAAGGAGAGAGCGAGCAAGGGACGGAGAGGCTCCCTTCTTCTGAGATCGTTTAGAGCAAGGATACTGCCCAAAATATTTCAGAGGTTCTGCTCCATCCATAACCCATGAACTTGAAAGAAATCCAGTCCTCCTGGTTCTTATGCACTCACCTGGGTAGGGGGTTCTTGCAATTTCTCTCACTACCACCCATGGTCCTTTTCCAGCCTCCAAATGAGATATCATGTCTGGTTTGGAAACTGCGAGCCCTGTTCAGAGAAAAATGAATAGGACTTGACTGTGTCTAGGAGTAAGAACTACTGCCAAATTTACTCTCAGCTCTTAATCTTCAGTGCAGAGTGGTTATTATGGAAGGTTCTAGAGATGCACTGCCCAATACAGTTGTCAACAGCCACAGGTGGCTATTTAAATTTAAGTTAGTGAAAACTATATAAAATTTAAAATTCAGTTATTCCATTGGACTAGCCAGATTTCAGGTTCTCAGCAGCCCCAAATATCTAGTACCTATCATACTGGACAGCACAGACACAGAACATTCTATTGTACAGCAGTGTTACAGATGATTACAAAGGAGTCCAACACTATGATCCTAGGTTTTCTGGGATCATAGATCATGGGAATAATCTGCATTTAGAAAGAAAATGAACACATCTGTTCCTTTCTTTCTGGAGGTACTGATAACTCCCATTTATAAAAATGATCAGAAAAAACTTCAGTCTTAAATCTGGGGAGCTGTCAACAATCTCCCAAGATGCCAATGAAATATGTATTTCTTACTCTACAATGGGTGGGCCACTTAACTAAGAGCAAGGGATAGCATGATCCCAACAATATCCCCCTAATATGAGATTTTAATGCCTAAACTCTAAGCCCAGGTCAGTTAAGTACTTTAGAGGCTCTGTATCTTCAGCATACCTGATCAAGTGGGTAGGTAGGGGAACCGGAAGTTATTCTTACCCAGGGAGACAAGATTCCTATAATTCTCTAGCATCACATCCTTGTGTAGGTTCCTCTGTGAAGGGTCCATCAACCTCCACTCTTCTAACGTGAAGTCTATAGCCACATCTTTAAACGTCACGGGATCCTAAAATAAATACACTGTGATCACCCAGCACTACACAGGGAGACCTGTTGGGCAGAATGATACATATAAAACTGGAGGAATACTCCAGAAATCAGAATCACCAAACTACCACTGAAGTCAACCAGTTCAACCCTCAGAGGCTGACGGAATCTCTCCAGCAATAAGAACTTAAAACCACAAGACGAAGCCCATTCAATTTCCTGAGTTTGACTTGAAGCAGGATTTTCTTTTCAGAATAATTAAAATCTGCCTTTCTCTAATTTTGAAATATGGGTCTTACTATATTATCTGGAGTAAAACAGCATGGTTTCCTCCTTCCCTAGAAAGTCCTAACATCTGATAACAGCTAGTAGTCTCTACCCAAATCATCCTTTCTCCCTCAAAACTCTGGCTTATCTATATTATCTGCTCTTCTTCAGTACCAAATCTACATAATATGACTTAATAAAACATACAGTTTATCATTCAGATTGTAGATACAGAATATCATAAGCTCTGTCTTTGAGCAAGAAAAAAATAAGAAATCATGGGCACTGTGGAGAACTTCTTTGGTCAGGATATGAATTATACATGTGCTTGTATAAAAAAATGCAAGAATGAGCCATAAAATTTTTTTAGTGGTTACCTGTTAGAAGAAGAAGGGAACAGAGAGAGTGCAGAGGACTGGATTTAGAAGCTAGACTCTTTTGAATATTTCTTGTTTTGTAGACCATATCAATGTGTTATGAAAAAATTAAAATCTCCAAAAATTAAAAGGAAAATGAAACCAGTCTGAAGCACCTTCATCAAAGATGAAATATTCTAAGTGACTTTAAAACAACAATTTTTTATATATCCTTTGTGAAATATATCCCGAGAAGAAAAAGAAGGGCAAAAAGCAAAAACTGGTTTTTTTTGTTTTGGTTTTGGTTTTGGCCAAACTTTTTATTTAGTATTCTGTAGTTGCTTAACATATACTTAAATGGTCTTATTGGTGGGAGGGGAAAGGGGAGGTTCTTGTAGATTCCCACGGAAATGCAAAATATGGCCTGCATTATCCATTTGGTTTTTTGGGTTTACTGGGTGAATAGCACTTTCCTTACATAAGCATCCGATCTCAGGTTTTTCATACTGAGAACATTGAGATTTCAGTTTGAAAACCCTCTGAAATCCTACAAGTAGCATACCCCGACCACCCTCTAACAGCTAGCTTGTTTGTATAGGCAGAAGGATTCACCTCTCCATTTTAGATGGCTAGATGTTTGTGGAAGGTCTTAGAATTGCTTTGCCTCACTTACTGGGAAAAATCGAACGTAGGAAGTGGCCTTTAGGGACGCTTTTAACTTGAAAAATTACAATACTAGTACAAAAGTCAAGTCTTACCACATTTAATATTTGCTTATTGAAAGCAATGTCATAAAGTCAAATAAGATTAAACAGGTTTTACTTTGTAATAGAGCTTGAAGTCCGGAATTGTGATGCCACCAACGTTGGCTTTCTTTTTCAATATCCCTTTGGCTATTTGAGGTCTTTTCTGGTTCCATATAAATTTTAGCATTATTTGTTCCATTTCTTTGAAAAAGATGGATGGTACTTTGATAGGAATTGCATTAAATGTGTAGATTGCTTTAGGTAGCATAGACATTTTCACAATATTTATTCTTCCAATCCAGGAGCATGGAACATTTTTCCATTTCTTTGTGTCTTCCTCAATTTCTTTCATGAGTACTCTATAGTTTTCTGAGTATAGATTCTGTGTCTCTTTGGTTAGGTTTATTCCTAGGTATCTTATCAAGACAGCATGGTACTGGCACAAAAACAGACACATAGATCAATGGAACAGAATAGAGAGCCCAGAAATAGACCCTCAAATCTATGGTCAACTAATCTTCGACAAAGCAGGAAAGAATGTCCAATGGAAAAAAGACAGCCTCTTCAATAAATGGTGCTGGGAAAATTGGACAGCCACATGCAGAAAAATGAAATTGGACCATTTCCTTATACCACACACAAAAATAGACTCAAAATGGATCCATCAAAAGAAATGAAATCTTGCCATTTGCAACAACATGGATGGAACTAGAGCGTATCATGCTTAGCGAAATAAGTCAAGCAGAGAAAGACAACTATCATATGATCTCCCTGATATGAGGAAGTGGTGATGCAACATGGAGGCTTAAGTGGGTAGAAGAAGAATAAATGAAACAAGATGGGATTGGGAGGGAGACAAACCATAAGTGACTCTTAATCTCACAAAACAAACTGAGGGTTGCTGGGGGGAGGGGGTTTGGGAGAAGGGGGTGGGATTATGAACATTGGGGAGGGTATGTGATTTGGTGAGTGCTGTGAAGTGTGTAAACCTGGTGATTCACAGACCTGTACCCCTGGGGATAAAAATATATGTTTATAAAAAATAAAAAAATTAAAAAAAAAACAGGTTTTACTTTTTTTCCCTCACAAGAACATAAAAATTATAAAAAACTATGTTTTCAATAAAAAATCATACTGTTGGTGGTAGTGAAGAAAATGCTATTTTGTAACTGCTGTGTGCATAGTGTTTGCTAAAGCAAATTAGTATATTGACGCCAATGAGAACCAATAAAATTAGCGTGATAGAAAGAAGATATATGATATTGGTGAGATGATGTAATAACTCCATAGATCCAAATTTGAATTGGAAGTATCAGTATAAACTCATGAATTATTTTAGTTTTAAGGAAGAAAATAAAATATATTTCTTAGTTTCATCTATGGAAAAGGCCTAAAAATATAAACAATAACTAATAAGGTAACATGATGCAAGCTAGAATTTGGCCTCTAAATATTACTTATCACTAAAAGGAACAAAGGCCTGGAACATTCTGTGATACCAAAGGCAAGGCAGCTATCAAAGACTACTAAGATCATATCTAAGATGCAGGAGAAACTTGAAGAGACTCCCACTACTTAATAATAATGGGATAATTTTAATATCAGTGAGGATAATAAATAGAATGGGTTTCAAAAACACATTTAAATTCATGATTCCATATACTACTATAAAAATACTCAATATTTTTGGAGGATGACTGGAAACTGATAAATAGAAAGAATTAACCTTTTGTCCATTTCTTATGGAAAATATTTATGGCTTGCATAGTAATCATTTGTGATCACACAATTGGTGAGGAGAGATTTCTCTTTATGGAAGGATTCCAGCTAATACATGAAAAGGAACAGAAAATTCAAATATCATCATTTTGCAACCTCTAATAAATTAAAGGGTCATCAGTGGGGCATTATGTGCCTTCTGCCAAAAATATTTTAAAAACAATCATATCAGAATCTGATTAAGCCTCCAGATCCAACTAACAATATCCAGGGACAGAGAAACATCTTAAATAACCCTTATTTAACAATCAATAAAATCCATGTTGTATGAAATGCTAAATCAATACTGTACAATAGAAGTGTATTGTCCAATAGAAATGTATTGCAAGTCACATATGTAATTTAAGGTTTCTAGCAGACCCATTAAAATCAAAGGAAACAAGTGAAATTTTCAATATTACTTAGCCTAATATATATGCAATATTATAATCTCAACACACAAAGTAAAAATTATTAATGAGACACTATCCTTGGTACTAAGACTTTGAAATAGGACACGCATTTTATTTATTTTTATTTTTATTTTTATTTTTTTAAGATTTTTTTTTATTCTACAGAGAAAGATCACAAGTAGGCAGAGAGGCAGGCAGAGAGAGAGAGAGAGGGAAGCAGGCTCCCCACTGTGCAAAGAGCCCAATGTGGAGCTCGATCCCAGGACCATGAGATCATGGCCTAAGCCGAAGGCAGAGGCTCCCAGGTGCCACTGAGCCACCCAGGTGCCCCATGACACGCATTTTAAATTTACAGGGCATCTCAATTTGGACTAGTTACATTTCAGGTGCTCAACAGCCATATGTGGCTAGAGGCTACTCTACTGGGCAACAGTACAAGTAAGTACAAATAACAGTACAAAGAAAGTACAAATAACGTGGGTTTCTTCAACGAATTATTACAAGGAGAAAAAAAGAGGGAAGTGGGAAATTCTAGCCTAAAAGTGACCTAGGAGACACTATTAACCAATCATAACATATGAATCAACCAGGGAAACAAATACCAAGTCAACATTTGATAATATTAAGGCTTTCTGCTGATTTTTAGCTGAAACTATGGTAATATACTTAACATTAAAAAACATGTTAAAGATATATGACAAGATATTTATCAATGAAATTATATAACGTATATGCTTAAAAATAATTAATGAGAGAGGGTAAGATTACAAATGAAATATGATTATCCAGTGGCTGATCATTGTTGAACACAGGCATTAGGTACAAAGGGATTCATGAAACCACTCTCTCTTCTTTTGTATACATACAGTGCATAATATTTGTCAGGTACTGATCTAAGGCCTTGTTATATAATGACTAAATCTTCCAATAACAAAGGTGCTAATAAGAAAATTGAAGCATAAAAAGGTTCCATGTCTTGTCCAAGTTCTCATAAAGGTAAAGTCTAGATTCAAATTCAGGCGGTGTGACTTCAGAATTCAAACTCATAATCCCTAACTCTATGATCTAATAAACTAAAGATCCTGATTAGCTGATTAGTCAAAAGCCTCAAGTTAGATTTTATTTGTCTATAATTTGCTCTATATCAGAAGAAACAGATTTCCTCTGGAGTGTTTTCCTGCCATATAGATCTTTATACTTGTCAACTGTTTAAACCCTTTATTTATTTGTACCTGAAAGTCCATGAAAAAAACTTTTCATTCTGCTAATAATAAACTATAGCTAATATGGGAGAGAATTACAGTACATAAACTTTACTGTTAAACACTTCACATGTCACTCAAAGTGTAATGAACTTACTGGGCTTTATTTTCTTTTAGCACCAAGAGCTAAGCCCCCAGTTAAGAAGGCCCTCAGCTCTCACCTTTGGCTTACCCTGAGGTTCTGTGAAAGCAAGAGTTGTAAACTCCTACTTAAGACTAGGAAGAGAAGGTATGCCCAGCACATACAAAAATCTTCTGACAAGTGCTAGAAGACTTGCTGGTTTAAGATGTTTAAGGAAATCTCTGTCCAGTCATTAATTACTATGTCAACCAAGCAGAATATTTCAAAGACTGCACATGACAAAGAATACAAACTTTACTGAATTAGTCCAGAAAAGTCACAAAACAGAACAGCGTAGCAGCAGCAGCAACAATAAACCCTGGGGACCAGAGAATCTGATTTCTAGAGTTGCTGCATCATTTTATTTAAATATGTGTTTTGAGGGGCACCTGGGTGGCTCAGTGGGTTAAGGCCTCTGCCTTCAGCTCAGGTCATGATCGCAGGGTTCTGGGATTGAGCCCTGCATTGGGCTCTCTGCTTAGCAGGGAGTCTGCTTCCTCCCCTCTCTCTCTCTCTCTCTGCCTGCCTCTCTTCCTACTAGTGATCTCACTCTCTGTCAAATAAATTTTTTTAAAAATATGTTTTTTGAATAAGAATTACAACATACACAAAGAAACTGGGGCACCTGGGTGGCTCAGTGGGTTAAAGCCTCTGCCTTCGGCTCAGGTCATGATCCCAGGGTCCTGGGATGGAGCCCCACATCAGGCTCTCTGTTCAGCAGGGAACCTGCTTCCTCCTCTCTCTCTGCTTGCTTCTCTGCCTACTTGTGATCTCTGTCTGTCAAATAAATAAATAAAATCTTTAAAAAAAAAAAGATATAAAAGAAACAAGAAAGCATGGGCCAAGCTTAAAAAAAAGTCAATGGAAAATGTCCTTAAGGAAGCCAAGAAATTGTACTTACCAAATAAAGATATTAAATGAATATTAAAAGTATATTCAGGGGCACCTGGGTGGCTCAGTGGGTTAAAACCTCTGCCTTTGGCTCAGGTCGTGATCTCAGGGTCCTGGGATCGAGTCCCGCATCGGGCTCTCTGCTCAGCAGGGAGCCTGCTTCCCTTCCTCTCTCTTCTGCCTGCCCCTCTACCTACTTGTGATCTCTCTCTCTGTCAAATAAATAAATGAAATCTTTAAAAAAGCATATCCAAAGATCTAAAGAATTAAAGGAAATTATGAAAATGGTATCTCATGAAATAGAAATTCTGTAGTTGAAAAACATAATAACTGAAATAAAAAATTCACTAGAGAGGTTCCGTGAAAGGAAAGAGCGAATTGAGCAGCAGTAGAGTGTGAATGTTTGTGTCTCCTTCTCCTTCCCCACTTTCATGTGTCAAAATCATAATGCCCAGTGTGATGACATTAGGAAGTCTGGCCTTCGGGAGATACTTAAGTCATGAAGGTGGAACCCTCATGAATGGAAGTAATGCCTTAGTAATGTAGCTCCAGACAGATCCCTAGCTCCTTCTGCCACGTCAGAGTACAGTGAGAAATCTGTGACCCAGAAGAGAGCCTTCATCTGAACATGCTGGCACACTGATATCAGACATCCAGCCTTCAGAACTGTGATGAATAAGTTTCCATTCTCTATAAGCCACCCAGTCTTTTGTCTATAGAAGCCCAAACAGATTAAAATAAGCAGGCAAAAAAGAGAGAGAGAGAGAGAATTGGTAACTTGAAAAAAGATAAAATGACATTATTTAGACTGAGGAACAGAGCAAAAAAGAATGAAAAAAGTAAATAGAACTTCAGAGACTTGTGGAACAATGAGAATACCAATATATGCATGATGGGAGTCCATGAAGGAGAGGGGGAAAAGAGGCAGAAAAAATATTCAAATAAATAATGGTTGGGGCACCTACAGGCTCAGTGGGTTGAACATCTGCCTTCTGCTCAGATTGTGATCCCAAGGTCCTGGGATAGAGTCCTGCATTGGGCTTCCTGCTCAGTGGGGAGCCTGCTTCTCCAGTTCCCTCTGTCCCCCTCTCATGCACTCTCTCTCTCATGTAAAAAAACAAAAAAACAAACAAACAAACAAACAAAAAAAACTCCCCAAATTTGGTGAACATTAATCTGTACATACAAGAAGTTCAAAGAACACTAAGTAGGATAAAATCAGAGACCCATGCCTACATATGTCATAGTCAAACTGATGAAAAGATTAGGAGAGAATCTTGAAAAAAGCAAAACAGAAGGGACTCCTTATGTGCAAGGGATCTTCAGTAACGATGTCAGTTGATTTCTAACCAGAAATCAGTGAAAGTAGAAGGCTGTGTTACAACATTCAGAATGCTGGAAGAAAAAAAGTCAACAAAGAATTCTACAACCAGCAAAATTATCCTTCAAAAATTATATATAGGGTGCCTGGTGGCTCAGTGGGTTAAGCCGCTGCCTTCGGCTCAGGTCATGATCTCAGGGTCCTGGGATCGAGGCCCGCATCGGGCTCTCTGCTCAGCAGGGAGCCTGCTTCCCTGTCTCTCTCTCTGCCTGCCTCTCCATCTACTTGTGATTTCTCTCTGTCAAATAAATAAATAAAATCTTTTAAAAAAAATGATATATAAAACATGAGAGAATACACTGCTAACACATCTGGCCTGCACTAAATTCATTTCAAGTAAAATGAAAGGACATTAGACAGTAACACAAGTCCACATAAAGAAATAGAAAAACATAACTCTACACATAACAATATAAACATATTTTCATTTGTAAATTTTTCATTTCTTATTTTCTGTTATTTTTTATTTTTCAAAGATTTATTTATTTGTGGGGTGCCTGGATGGCTCAGTGGGTTAAAGCTTCTGCCTTTGGCTAAGGTAATAATCTTGGGGTCCTCGGATTGGGCCCCACATCAGGCTCTCTGCCTGGCAGGGAGCCTGCTTCCCCCTCCTTTGCCTGCCTCTCTGCCTACTTGTGATCTTTCTCTCTCTGTTAAATAAATAAATAAAATCTTTTTAAAAAATTGTTATTAGAAGCAAAGAAAGCTATTTTGTAATGATAAACTGGTTAATTTATTAGTAAGACATAAAAAATTTAAACATATATTCCCTTAAAGGAATCTCAAAAAACAAGAAACAAAATTCATTGAATTGAAGAAACAAAAACATTAGCCAACAATAGATTTCAATGCCCCATTTCCAAAAACAGTACAAGTCAAAAGATCAACAAGGAAACAGTCGACTTGAACAGACATCTGTAGAACATGGAGGCATTCAGTTATAGCAGAACATACATTCTTCTCAAGTGTACATGGAATATTCTCCAAGACTGACCATATGTTAGGACACAAAGCAACTCTCAAAATTTTAAAAGACTGAAATCGTACAAAGTATCACTTCTGATTACAATGAAATGAAACTGCAAATCAACAAGAAAAAAACTAGAAAATTCAAAAGCACGTAAGAAATAAATAATTCTTAAAAAACTAATGAGTCAGGACACCTGGGTGGCTCAGTGGGTTAAAACCTCTGCCTTCAGCTCAGGTCATGATCCCAGGGTCCTGGGACTGAGCCCCGCATCAGGCTCTCTGCTCAGCAGGGAGCCTGCTTCCTCCTCTCTCTCTGCCTGCTTCTCTGCTTACTTGTGATCTCTGTCAAATAAATAAACAAAATCTTAAAAAAAAAAAAAACCTAATGAGTCAAAGAAAAAATCACAAGAGAATTTAGAAAATAATTTGAGAAAAATAAAAATGAATTACTTTCTATCAAAACTTGTGGGATAAGTGTAAGAAATGTGTGGTTGGAAGAAGATGCAGTGTAAGAAGTGTGTAGTTGGAAATGTATAGCTGTGAATGCCTACATTAAAAAAAGAAAGATATCAAATCAACACTCTAAACTCATACCTTGTGGAAATAGGTACTATGCAGACCCGTACTCTGAAAACTATAAAATGCTGATGAAAAAAACTGAAGACAACACAAAGAAATGGAAAAATATTCCATGTTCATGGATTGTAAGAACAAACATTGTTAAAATGTCTATACTACCTAAAGCAATGTGCAGATTAAATGCAACTCCACTCAAAATACCAACAGCATTTTTAACAGAACTAGAACAAACAATTCTAAAATTTGTATGGAACCACAAAAGACCCTAAATAGCCAAAGAAATCTTGAAAAAGAAAAGTGAAACAAGGTATCAAAATTCCAGACTTCAAATTATGTTACAAAGCTGTAGTAACCAAAGCAGTATAGGACTGGCATAAATACAGACACATAGATCAATGGAACAGAATAGAAAACCTAGAAGTAAAACCATAATTACATGGTCAACTAATCTTCAACAAAAGAAGAAAGAATATACAATGGAAGAAAGACAGTGTCCTCAGCAAAGGGGATTGGTAAAACTGGACAGCTACCTGCAAATGAATGAAACTGGATGACTTTCTTACACCAGACAGAAAAAATAAACTCAAAATGTATTAAAGGCTGAAATGTGAGAACTGAAACCGTAAAAATCCTAGAAGACCACACAGATAGTCATTTCTCTGACAACAGCCATAGCAAAATTTTAAGATACGTCTCCTGAGGCAAGGGAAAGAAAAGCAAAAATAAACTACTGGGACTACATCAAAACAAAAAGCTTCTGCACAGAGAAGGAAAGAACCAACAATCCAAAAACAATGTATTGAATGGGAGAAGATATTTGCAAATGACATATCTGATAAAGCACTAGTATTCAAAATATATACAGAACTGATACAACTCAACAAAAACACAAATAATCCAATCAAAAAATGGACAAGAGGGGCGCCTGGGTGGCTCAGTAAGTTAAAGCCTCTGTCTTCGGCTCGGGTCATGATCCCAGGATCCTGGGATCGAGCCTCACATCGGGCTCTCTGCTCAGCAGAGAGGCTGCTTCCCCCCGTCTCACTCTTATGCCTCTCTGCCTACTTGTGATCTCTCTCTGTCAAATAAATCAATAAAATATTTTAAAATTTTAAAAATGGACAAGAAGACTTTAACAGACATTTCTCTAAAGAAGACATTTGGCCAACAGACACATGAAAAGATGCTCAACAACACTCATTAGGGAAATGCAAATCAAAACTACAATGAGATACCACCTCACACCTGTTAGAATGGCTAAAATCAAAAATCCAAAAAGAACTGCTGGTGAAGTTGTGAAGAAAAGGAACACTCATGCACTACTGGTGGGAATGCATCCTGGTACAGCCACTGTGGAAAACAGTATGGAGCTTCCTCAAAAAGTTAAAAATAGAACTACTCTATGATCCAGGAATTGTATTTCTGGTTATTTATCTAAAAATATGAAAACTAATTCGGAAAGATATATGCACCCCTATGATTACTGCAGCATTATTTACAATAGGCAAATTATGGAAGCAACCCAAGTTGTCCATCAATAGATGAATGGATAAAGAAGATGTGATATACATGTGTGTATACATAATGGAATATTATCCATCCATCAAAAATGAAACCTTGCCACTTATAACAACATAAATGGATCTAGAGAGTATAATCCTAAGTGAAATAAGTCAGTCAGAGAAGGACAAATATCATATGATTTCACTCATATGTGCAATTTAAGAAACAAAACAAAGGATTAAAGGAAAACAAAGAGAGAGAGACAAACCAAGAAACAGATTTTTAACTATAGAGAACAAACTGATGGTTACCAGGGGTGAGCTGGGTGGAAAGATGAAGGAAATGGGTGATGGGGATTAAGAGTACACTTATCACAAGTGTACTAAACACTGAGTAAGGTACAGATCTGTTGAATTGGTTAGTATATTGTACACCTGAAACTAATACAACACTGTATGTAACTATACTGGAATTAAAATTAAAAATTAATACAAAATAAATTTATACCTTAAGGAACTAGAAAAAGAAGAACTAGAAAAGGAACTAAATTTTTCTTTAAAGTAGAAGAAAATAATGAATATCTAAATGGAGATAAACAAGATAGAGAATAAAAAAAAGAGAGAGAAAATCAACAAATGCAGAAGTTGGTTCTTTGAAAAGATTACCAACCCTTAGCTAGACAAAGAGATAAGACTCAAACTGCTAAAATCAGGAATGAAAAAGGAGACATTGAGAGAGTCTGACAGAGACAGGAAGAGGTTACCTGGCTGGGTGGAAGATGGAGGGGGAGAATACCACGAGGGTGCAGCTGGTCTCTAGAAACTGGAAAATACAAGGTCACCAGTTCTCTCCCAAAGCTTCCAGAAGGAACCAGCACCACTAGCACCTTGACTCCAGCCCAGCGAGACTTTTTTCGGACCTACAGAATGTAAGGTAATGAGGAGGAGTCAAGATGGCGGAGAAGTAGCAGGCTGAGACTACATCAGCTAGCAGGAGATCAGCTAGATAGCTTATCTAAAGATTGCAAACAGCTGCAAATCCATCGGCAGATCGAAGAGAAGAAGAACAGCAATTCTGGAAACAGAAAAACAACCACTTTCTGAAAGATAGGACTGGCAGAGAAGTGAATCCAAAGCAACAGGAAGATAGACCCTGGTGGGAGGGGCCAGCTCCCGGCAAGCGGCAGAGCAACGGAGCACAAAATCAGGACTTTTAAAAGTCTGTTCCGCTGAGGGACAACACTCCAGAGGCTAAATCGGGTCGAAGCCCACCCGGGGTCAGCGTGGCCTCAGGTCCCGCAGGGTGACAGAAGGATCGGGGGTGGGGGATGGGGGGTGTCTGAGTGTCACAGAGCTTGCGGGTATTGGAACGGGAAAGCCGGCTACAGAGACAGAGCCGACAGTAAGATCACAGCTCAGGGTTACCTTGAACCAGTCGCAGGCTCGGTGAGCTCGGAGCGCGGCCAGAGGTCAGGCAGACGGGAGTTACTGGGTGGTGTTCTCTGAGGGCACACTGAGGAGTGGGGCCCCGGGCTCTCGGCTCCTCCGGGCCGGAGACCAGGAGGCCGCCATTTGTATTCCCGTCCTCTGGAACTCTACGTTAAGTGCTCAGGGAAAAAAACTTCTGAAAGCAAACCCGAGCGGATTACTCAGCCCGGCCCCTGGTAAGGGCGGTGCAATTCCGCCTGGGGCAAAGACACTTGAGAATCACTACACCAGGCCCCTTCCCCAGAAGATCAACAAGAAATCCAGCCAAGACCAAGTTCACCTACCAAGGAGTACGGTTTCAATACCAAGGAGAGCAGCAGAACTCCAGAGGAGGAGAAAGCAAAGCACGGAACTCATGGCTTTCTCCCTGTGATTTTTTTTAGTTTTGCTGTCAATTTAATTTTATCTTTTTCATTTTTTTTCTCTTCTTCTGCTAAAATTTTAACTTTTACCCTTTTCTTTTTTAACGTTTTTAACTAGTTTATCTATATATATATTTTTTTTCCTTTTTATATTTTTCTTAATTCGTTTTCTTTTTTTTAATTCTTTTATTTTCTTTTTTTTTTCTTTCTTTCTTTTTGAACCTCTTTTTATCCCCTTTCTCCCCCCTCACGATTTGGGATCTCTTCGGATTTGGTTAAAGCATATTTTCCTGGAGTTGTTGCCACCCTTTTAGTATTTTACTTGCTCCTTCATATACTCTTATCTGGACAAAATGACAAGGCGAAAAAATTCACCACAAAAAAAAGAACAAGAGGCAGTACCGAAGGCTAGGGACCTAATCAATACAGATATTGGTAATATGTCAGATCTAGAATTCAGAATGACAATTCTCAAGGTTCTAGCCAGGCTCGAAAAAGGCATGGAAGATATTAGAGAAACCCTCTCGGGAGATATAAAAGCCCTTTCTGGAGAAATAAAAGAACTAAAATCTAACCAAGTTGAAATCAAAAAAGCTATTAATGAGGTGCAATCAAAAATGGAGGCTCTCACTGCTCGGATAAATGAGGCAGAAGAAAGAATTAGTGATATAGAGGACCAAATGACAAAGAATAAAGAAGCTGAGCAAAAGAGGGACAAACAGCTACTGGACCACGAGGGGAGAATTCGAGAGATAAGTGACACCATAAGACGAAACAACATTAGAATAATTGGGATTCCAGAAGAAGAAGAAAGAGACAGGGGAGCAGAAGGTATACTGGAGAGAATTATTAGGGAGAATTTCCCCAATATGGCAAAGGGAACGAGCATCAAAATTCAGGAGGTTCAGCTGTGAGTTTCCGTAGTGTAGTGGTTATCATGTTAACCTAACAAAATTCAGGAGGTTCAGAGAACGCCCCTCAAAATTAATAAGAATAGGCCCACACCCCGTCACCTAATAGTAAAATTTACAAGTCTTAGTGACAAAGGGAAAATCCTGAAAGCAGCCCTGGAAAAGAAGTCTGTAACATACAATGGTAAAAATATTAGATTGGCAGCTGACTTATCTACAGAGACCTGGCAGGCCAGAAAGAGCTGGCATGATATTTTCAGAGCACTAAACGAGAAAAACATGCAGCCAATACTATATCCAGCTAGGCTATCATTGAAAATAGAAGGAGAGATTAAAAGCTTCCAGGACAAACAAAAACTGAAAGAATTTGCAAACACCAAACCAGCTCTACAGGAAATATTGAAAGGGGTCCTCTAAGCAAAGAGAGAGCCTACAGGTGATAGATCAGTAAGGAACAGAGACAATATACAGTAAAAGTCACCTTACAGGCAATATAATGGCATTAAATTCATATCTCTCAATAGTTACCCTGAATGTTAATGGGCTAAATGCCCCAATCAAAAGACACAGGGTATCAGAATGGATAAAAAAACAAAACGCATCTATATGTTGCCTCCAAGAAACTCATTTTAAGCCCGAAGACACCTCCAGATTTAAAGTGAGGGGGTGGAAAAGAATTTACCATGCTAATGGACATCAGAAGAAAGCAGGAGTGGCAATCCTTATATCAGATCAATTAGATTTTAAGCCAAAGACTATAATAAGAGATGAGGAAGGACACTATATCATACTCAAAGGGTCTGTCCAACAAGAAGATGTAACAATTTTAAATATCTATGCCCCCAACGTGGGAGCAGCCAACTATATAAACCAATTAATAACAAAATCAAAGAAACACATCAACAATAATACAATAATAGTAGGGGACTTTAACACTCCCCTCACTGAAATGGACAGATCATCCAAGCAAAAGATCTGCAAGGAAATAAAGGCCTTAAATGACACACTGGACCAGATGGACATCACAGATATATTCAGAACCTTTCATCCCAAAGCAACAGAATACACATTCTTCTCTAGTGCACATGGAACATTCTCCAGAATAGATCACATCCTCAGTCCTAAATCAGGACTCAACCGGTATCAAAAGATTGGGATCATTCCCTGCATATTTTCAGACCACAATGCTCTGAAGCTAGAGCTCAACCACAAGAGGAAGTTTGGAAAGAACCCAAATACATGGAGACTAAACAGGATCCTTCTAAACAATGAATGGGTCAACTGGGAAATTAAAGAAGAATTGAAAAAAAATCATGGAAAAAATGATAATGAAAATACAACGGTTCAAAATCTGCGGGACACAAAAAAGGCAGTCCTGAGAGGAAAATATATAGCAGTACAAGCCTTTCCCAAGAAACAAGAACGGTCTCAGGTACACAACCTAACCATACACCTAAAGGAGCTGGAGTAAGAACAAGAAAGAAACCCTAAGCCCAGGGCGCCTGGGTGGCTCAGTGGGTTAAGCCGCTGCCTTCGGCTCAGGTCATGATCTCAGGGTCCTGGGATCGAGTCCCGCATCGGGCTCTCTGCTCAGCGGGGAGCCTGCTTCCTCCTCTCTCTTTCTGACTGCCTCTCTGCCTACTTGTGATCTCCCTCTGTCAAATAAATAAATAAAATCTTAAAAAAAAAAAAAGAAACCCTAAGCCCAGCAAGAGAAGAGAAATCATAAAGATCAGAGCAGAAATCAATGAAATAGAAACCAAAAAAACAATAGAGCAAATCAATGAAACTAGGAGCTGGTTCTTTGAAAGAATTAATAAAATTGATAAACCCCTGGCCCGACTTATCAAAAAGAAAAGAGAAAGGACCCAAATAAATAAAATCATGAATGAAAGAGGAGAGATCACAACTAACACCAAAGAAATAGGAACTATTATAAGAACATACTATGAACAACTCTATGCCAACAAATTTGACAATCTGGAAGAAATGGATGCATTCCTAGAAACATATAAACTACCACAACTGCACCAGGAAGAAATAGAAAGCCTGAATAGACCCATAACCAGTAAGGAGATTGAAACAGTAATTAAAAATCTCCAAACAAACAAAAGCCCAGGGCCAGACGGCTTCCCAGGGGAATTCTACCAAACATTTAAAGAAGAACTAATTCCTATTCTCCTGAAACTGTTCCAAAAAAATAGAAATGGAAGGAAAATTCCAAACTCATTTTATGAGGCCAGCATCACCTTGATCCCAAAACCAGAAATATATTCCATCAAAAAGAGAGCTATAGACCAATATCCTTGATGAACACAGATGCGAAAATTCTCACCAAAATACTAGCCAATAGGATTCAACAGTACATTAAAAGGATTATTCACCACGACCAAGTGGGATTTATTCCAGGGCTGCAAGGTTGGTTCAACATCCGCAAATCAGTCAATGTGATACAACACATCAATAAAAGAAAGAACAAGAACCATATGATACTCTCAATAGATGCTGAAAAAGCATTTGACAAAGTACAGCATCCTTCCTGATCAAAACTCTTCAAAGTGTAGGGATAGAGGGCACATACCTCAATATCATCAAAGCCATCTATGAAAACCCACCTCAAATATCATTCTCAATGGAGAAAAACTGAAAGCTTTTCCGTTAAGGTCAGGAACACGGCAGGGATGTCCATTATCACCACTGCTATTCAACATAGTACTAGAAGTCCTAGCCTCAGCAATCAGACAACAAAAGGAAATTAAAGGCATCCAAATCGGCAAAGAAGAAGTCAAACTATCACTCTTCACAGATGATATGATACTATATGTGGAAAACCCAAAAGACTCCACTCCAAAACTGCTAGAACTTGTACAGGAATTCAGTAAAGTGTCAGGATATAAAAGCAATGCACAGAAATCAGTTGCATTTCTCTACACCAACAAAAAAAACAGAAGAAAGAGAAATTAAGGAGTCCATCCCATTTACAATTGCACCCCAAACCATAAGATACCTCGGAATAAACCTAACCAAAGAGGCACAGAATCTATACTCAGAAAACTACAAAGTACTCATGAAAGAAATTGAGGAAGACACAAAGAAATGGAAAATTGTTCCATGCTCCTGGATTGGAAGAATAAATATTGTGAAAATGTCTATGCTTCCTAAAGCAATCTACACATTTAATGCAATTCCTATCAAAGTACCATCCATCTTTTTCAAAGAAATGGAACAAATAATTCTAAAATTTATATGGAACGAGAAAAGACCTTGAATAGCCAAAGGGATATTGAAAAAAAAAACCAAAGTTGGTGGTATCACAATTCCGGACTTCAAGCTCTATTACAAAGCTGTCATCATCAAGACAGCATGGTACTGGCACAAAAACAGACACATAGATCAATGGAACAGAATAGAGAGCCCAGAAATAGACCCTCAACTCTATGGTCTACTAATCTTCGACAAAGCAGGAAAGAATGTCCAATGGAAAATAGACCGTCTCTTCAATAAATGGTGTTGGGAAAATTGGACAGCCACATGCAGAAAAATGAAATTGGACCATTTCCTTACACCACACACAAAAATAGACTCAAAATGGATGAAGGACCTCAACGTGAGAAAGGAATCCATCAAAATCCTTGAGGAGAACACAGGCAGCAACCTCTTCGACCTCAGCCGCAGCAACATCTTCCTAGGAACATCACCAAAGGCAAGGGAAGCAAGGGCAAAAATGAACTATTGGGATTTCATCAAGATCAAAAGCTTTTGCACAGCAAAGGAAACAGTTAACCAAATCAAAAGACAACTGACAGAATGGGAGAAGATATTTGCAAATGACATATCAGATAAAGGACTAGTGTCCAGAATCTATAAAGAACTTAGCAAACTCAACACCTAAAGAACAAATAATCCAATCAAGAAATGGGCAGAGGACATGAACAGACATTTCTGCAAAGAAGACATCCAGATGGCCAACAGACACGTGAAAAAGTGCTCCATATCACTCGGCATCAGGGAAATACAAATCAAAACCACAATGAGATATCACCTCACACCAGTCAGAATGGCTAACATCAACAAGTCAGGAAATGACAGATGCTGGCGAGGATGTGGAGAAAGGGGAACCCTTCTACACTGTTGGTGGGAATGCAAGCTGGTGCAACCACTCTGGAAAACAGCATGGAGGTTCCTCAAAATGTTGAAAATAGGACTGCCCTATGACCCAGCAATTGCACTACTGGGTATTTACCCTAAAGATACAAACGTAGTGATCCAAAGGGGCACGTGCACCCGAATGTTTATAGCAGCAATGTCCACAACAGCCAAACTATGGAAAGAACCTAAATGTCCATCAACAGATGAATGGATCAAGAAGATGTGGTATATATACACAATGGAATACTATGCAGCCATCAAAAGAAATGAAATCTTGCCATTTGCGACAACAAGGATGGAACTAGAGCATATCATGCTTAGCGAAATAAGTCAAGCAGAGAAAGACAACTATCATATGATCTCCCTGATATGACAAAGTAGTGATGCAACATGGGGGCTTAAGTGGGTAGGAGAAGAATGAAACAAGATGGGATTGGGAGGGAGACAAACCATAAGTCACTCTTAATCTCACAAAACAAACTGAGGGTTGCTGGGGGGAGGGAGGTTGGAGAAGGGGAGTGGGGTTATGGACATTGGGGAGGGTATGTGCTATGGTGAGTGCTGTGAAGTGTGTAAACCTGGCGATTCACAGACCTGTACCCCTGGGGATAAAAATATATGTTTATAAAAAATTAAAAATTAAAAAAAAAAGGAGACATTACTACTACCTTACAGAAATTAAAAGGATTATAAGAGAATACTAGGAACAACTGTATGCCAAAAAATTAGAAAACCTAGATAATATGGGCAGATTCCTAGAAACACACAAACTACCAAAACTGACTCAAGATGACATAGAAAATACAAATATGTCTATAATAATTAAACTTCCCACAATAAAAGCCCAGGTTCAAGTGGCTTCCCTGAATTCTAACAAACATTTCAAGAAGAATTAATACCAATCTTACACTAACTCTTCCAAAAAAACTTTAGGAAATAATCCTCAACTCATTCTATGAGGTCAGTGTTAATAAAACAAGACAGATGCAAAATTTAAGGAAGAACCAGGCAGAACTAATTCACTCTGATTCAGTTTGAATCCTGCAACAAAGAAAACAAAATATATGCCATGGCAAATGCGATTTACCCCAGGAATACAAAATTCATTTAATATCTTAAAATCAACCAACATAACACATAATATTAGAAGAATAAAAAACAAAGCCCACACAATTATCTTAACAGAATCAAAAAATTATGTGACAAAACCCAACAAACCAGAAACAGAAGCAAGCTTCATCAACGCAATAAAGACCATCTATGAAAGCATGAATCTAACATCATACTTAACAGTGAATGGCCATATGCGTTCCCCCTGGGATTACAAATCTCACAAAGATGTCTTATCTCCTCACTTCTATTCAACAGTGTACTGTATGTTTAAGCAAGAAAAACTAGAGAAGAAAAAGAAATAGAAGGTATCCAGACTCAAAAGGAAAAAGTGAATTTCTATTTGGAAATGACATAATCTCTACTTATAGATGATATTATCTTACATACAGAAAACCCTAAGGATTCCACACTCGTGCACATGCACATACAAACAAACAAAAACCCTTTTCCTATGAAAAAAACTAGATTAGCAAGGTTCAGGACACAAGATCAATATACATAACTCAACTGTTCCTATACATTACCATTGAACATTTCAAATAAGAAATTAAGAAAAAAAATCCATTTAAGAGAACAAAAAGAATAAAACACTTAGGAATGAATTTACACAAAAAATGTGTAAGACCCATACATTAAAAATACAAAATATCACTAAAAGAGACTGGAGGACACTTAAATAAATGAGAGGACATTCCATATTCTTCTTACTAGAATGCAGTATGAACACAGGAATATTTCCCAAATTGATTAACACTTTCAACACAAGCCCTAAGAAAAGTCTATCTGCCTTTCTTGGAGCTATAGAAATGTTAAAATGTATCATCAAAATACTGGTTCTACTCAAATTAAAATTAAAACTAGGGGCACCTGGGTGGCTCAGTCAGTTAAATGTCTGACTCTTGATCTCAGCTCACATCTTCATCTCAGGGTTTTGAGTTCAAGCCTCAAATTGGGCTCAATGGTAGGCGTGGAGCCTACTTTAAAAAATATATTAAACAAAACTAAGCTCAGTACTTCTAAACAGGATGCAGAATTTAAGAAAGAGTCAGACAGGGGGGTGCCTGGATGGCTCAGTGGGTTAAAGCCTCGGCTTTCAGCTCAGGTCATGATTCAAGGTCCTGGGATAGAGCCTCACATCGGGCTCTCTGCCCAGCAGGGAGTCTGCTTTCCTTCCTCCCTCTGCCTGCCACTCTGCCTACTTGTGATCTCTATCCCTCAAATAAATTTAAAAAAATAAAAAAGGAAAGAAAGAGCCAGACAGAATTAACCTTCTCCCAAGGACTCCCCATCAGAACAAAAATAAACCCCATGAATTTTTCACCATGTAAAAAATAATGGTATTTTCCGACAGTTCATGGTTCAAAGCCTGAAACTATTAATATTTTCACCTTAAAAATTTTTAAGTCTAAACTGTCATATGTTCAAGGACAAATTTAAGAAGGATTGGCCCAGTATTAAATTTCAAAAAGACTATATAAAAATTATGTGTAAGAGTCTCAGAATGTATGTTGTCACAAAAGCAAAAAGAAAAGCCCAGATTCACATAAAATATTCTTGGAATAAAACCAAATTCTAAAGTGTAATTTTGTAAAAACTTAAAAACATAATTCTGGGGGAAAAAAAAGGAGCTGAACTTCAACATACTCTTTTTTTTTAAACCATAATTATCTATAAGAGAGGAAGTAAGAATATAAATGGGGAAAAGACAGTCTCTTCAACAAACGGGTGTGGGGAAGTGTGACAGCTATATGGAAAAGAATGAAGCTGGACAACCTTCTTATACCCCCCCCACAAAAATAAGGTAACAACAAATTAAAGACCTAAATATAAGACCTGAAACCATAAAACATCTAAAAGAAAACAAGGACAGTAAACTCTTGGACACTGGCCTTAGCAACAGTTTTCTGGATCTGTCTCCTCAGGCAAGGGAAATAAAAGCAAAAGCAAACAACTGGGACCATATCAAACTTAAAAGCTTTTGCACAGCAGAAGAAATCACCAACACAAAAATGGAAGAAGGTATTTGCAAACGATATATCTGATAAGGAGTTAAGATCCAAACTATAAAAAATGCATACAACTCAGCAAAACACCAAGTAACCCAATTAATATTGGGCAGGGGACCTGAACAGATATTTTATCAAAGAGGACATACATATAGATGGCCAACAGACACATGAAAGGATGCTTAACATCATTAATTACCAAAGAAATTCAAATCAAAACCATGATGAGAGGGCGCCTGGGTGGCTCAGTGGGTTAAGCCGCTGCCTTCGGCTCAGGTCATGATCTCAGGGTCCTGGGATCGAGTCCCGCATCGGGCTCTCTGCTCGGCAGGGAGCCTGCTTTCTCCTCTCTCTCTCTCTGCCTGCCTCTCTGCCTACTTGTAATCTCTCTCTGTCAAATAAATAAATAAAATCTTTAAAAAAAAAAAAAAAAAAAACCATGATGAGAAAATACAGCTGTCAGAATGGCTAAAATAAAAAAGACAAGAAATAACAAGGATTCACAGGGTGTAGAGAAAAGGGGCCACTTGGGCATTGTGGGTGGGGATGCAAGCAGGTGCAGTAGCTATGGAAAAAAGTATGGAGGTTCCTCAAAAAATTAAAAATAGAATGACCATATATGATCCAGTAATTCCACTGCTACTTACCCGAAGAAAATGAAAACACTAATTCAAAAAGACATGTGCACCCTTATGATTATTGTAGCATTATTTCCAATAGCTAAGATACAGAAGGAATCCAAGTGTCTACCAAAAGATAAATGGATAAAGATGTGAGATATATATACACAATTCAGCCATAAAAAGGAAAAAAATGTTGTCACTTGTCGTAACATCGATGGACCTAGAGGGTATTATAATAAGTGAAATAAATCAAAGACAAACACCATATGACTACACTTACATATGAAATCTAAAAAAAAACAAAACAAAATGAACAAACAAAAACCAGAAACAAGCTCCAAAATATAGAGAACAAACCAGTGGTTCCTAGGAGGGGAGGGTAAAGAGTGAAAAAGGTGAAGGGGATTATGAGGTACAAACTTCCAGTTATAAAATAAATAAGTCACAGAGAAGAAAAGTACAGTATAGAGAGTACAGGTAATAATACTGTCACAACTTTTTACGGTAACAGATGGTAACTACAGCTACTGCGGTGAGCACTGTGTAATGTATAGAGTTGTCCGATCACTAGGCTAGACAACTGAAACTAATAAACTTTGTACATCAACTAGACTTCCAACAAAAAATTTAAAAAAAATTTAAACCCCACAATTCTAAAATCAAAAGAAGCCAAAGATTAATGTAAGTCATTAATCAGAGATCAGCTGCTTGACAAAGCTGGTTCAAAGTGGATACAAAAACAGGTACTGACGGCAGAAAAAAGAATGCCAAAATAAGACATGTCTAATATGACACTGAAAGGGTATACATTAATTTTTTTATTTATTTCTTATTTCTAAGTTTTAGATAATTTATCTTACATAATTCATAAATTTCTGACTTCGTTATTTTTTGAAAAAGTCGGGTGGATTCTGTACTCACATAAGAAAGCAAGCACATGATAATGAAAGAAAAAATCTAAACTAATTTAAACACATCTTAAGAATGTTTCCACTCACATTGATGCATTCTTGTTTTCATACTTTTTCTTAATTTTTATTTATTTATTTGAGAGAGACAGAGTGTGAGAGACAGCAGGGGAGAGGGCAGAGGGAGAAGGAGAAACAGACTCCTAGCTGAGCAGGGAGCCAGATTCCAGGCTCGATCCCAACACCCTGGGATCGTGACCAGGGAAAAGGCAGACGCTTAACTGACTGATCCACCCAGGTGCCCATTCTTGGTATCTTTAATGACATTGAGTCTCACAATGCAAATCGAGAATCAGAGAATGTCATAAAGGATACTTCATCAATTAGCAATGACAATGTGACCATCTGCCACATTAGGGCTGCCACCACTGACAGAAATGAAATCTGCCAAATGGATGGGACCAGCCCTGGGGTTACCACACCTATCAAGCAAGATGGTGTTCACTGTAAACTTGCAAGGAACTAGGAACATTAAGAACCAGGGGCAGTAAAGGAGACCCTTCTCCATCCCCTTACATATATGTTAAGTTATTACCTTTACCAGCTCTGGCTCTTCTGGCTGAAGGTGAGGATCATTATCTGCCTGGGAATCTTCAGGATTCTGAGGGGATACAGGATAAGATCTTTCAGTGACAGGCTGCCTATGACCAATAGCAGAGCCTCAACAAGCAACATCCGTCCACGGTGGATATGGCATATACAGGATAACCTCTTTTGTTGCTTTATTTAGGGCTGAAATTAATGTCCTGGAGTAACATCCAACTATAATTTTCTGTGACCTTGTTTAAGACAAGGACAAACATAAGACTCAGACAGATATAGGGGTGCCTGGGTGCTCAGTGGGTTAAGCCTCTGCCGTTGGCTCGGGTCATGATCTTGGGGTCCTGGGATGGAGCCCCACATCAGGCTCTCTGCTCCGTGGGGAGCCTGCTTCCCCCTCTCTCTCTGCCTGCCTCTCTGCCTACTTGTGACCTTTGTCTGTCAAATAAATAAATAAAAGCTTAAAAAAAAAAAGGACTGAGACAGATATAACTGCATAGTTTCTAAAGCAGGCTTCCAACAAAGAACCTACCACAACAAAAATAAATTTACAAAAAGAGGCCTTCAGATGCTACACAATTTTCCCTTTAGATGTAGGGTTGAAATGTATTTCTCAGAAACAATCTCTCTCACTCAAGAAAAGTACTCAATACCTGCCAACACTACATATTTTTCACAGCTGAAAACCATTACAGTGTTGTGGAGGGGTCCAAGGGACCATCTCATTCAGGAAATATTTCAGGGACTTCTCACTATATTGTTTTCTTCCAAACCTTATAAACTGTATCCCCATGAGGGCCTGATTTTATAGATGAAATGATCTTTTATTGTATCTTTCCATTAGCACTTCACAATTTTAGGTTTTATGTGTGTCATTTTAAAAACTATGGGTAATATAACTATCTAAAGTCCACTGAGAAAAAAATGTTATCTTTCTCCCCTCCCAAGTTCTTATCTAAAAAATGTGAACCTCAACATCTGGTAATTAGGGATGGGTTTGACCACGTCAATAATAGACATATGCTTTGGATCTACTGATCAAATGCAATATTATGCTTTTTATTTATCTTTTCTCTTTTTCAAAAAAAAGGATCCATGTGGAGGTCCTGAACGCAGAACCTGAACCCAAGACCCTAAGATCAAGATGTGAGCTGAGATCAAGAGTCAAACACTTGAGGCACCTGAGTGGCTCAGTTGGTTAAGTGTATGCCTTCAGCTCAGGTCGGCATCCCAGAGTCCGGGGATCCCACCCTGCATCAGGCTCCCTGCTCAGTTGGAAGCCGGCTTCCCCCTCTCCCTCTGACTGCTGCTTCCCCTGCTTGTGCTTTCTCCCTCTCTCTGTCAAATAAATAAATAAAATCTTACATAAAAAAATAATCAGACGGGCGCGTGGGTGGCTCAGTGGGTTAAAGCTCTGCCTTTGGCTCAGGTCATGATCCTAGGGTCCTGGGATCGAGCCCCACATCACATCGGGCTCTCTGCTCAGCAGGAAGCCTGCTTCCTCCTCTCTCTCTGCCTGCCTCTCAGCCTACTTGTGATCTCTGTCTGTCAAATAAATAAATAAAATCCTAAGAAAAAAATCAGATGTTCAACCAACTAAAGCACCCAGGTGCCCCTCACTTACATTTCAAGGTATGTTTTAAGGACTATTTTCACTGTACATCCCAACAACAAAGAATAAAAGATCACAACTACAGGTTACTGCGGATTATTACTAGAACAAATTATATTTGTTGGTATCATCTTTCTTCGGGATCTCCTATTTCAGAAAGTCATGCTAAAATATAGCTTTTATCACATTAACACCTATCTCAAACACATTCACACACACATACATACATACACTTAAATGTCTTCAGGGAAACATTGAAAGACTCAGCTTTAATATCTAACTCCCAGGCTTCTTTTTCATAACTTTCCCACTGGAATCACTAGCTCACTGCACTGTTCTCTGACGCAGAGCCTTGCCCTTGAACTCCCTTCTCACCTAAAGTACCTTCACAAACACTTCAAGACAATTTAAATCATTGAATCATTGTCTGGATACCACCTTAAGTCTCATTGCCCTCATGAGCTTTATCATAGACCAATTTTGCCCATACTCATGTCCCATTTCTTTTCTTTCTTTCTTTTTTTTTTTTTAAAGATTTTATTTATTTATTTATCTGTAAGAGAGAGAGGGAGAGAGAGAGAGCACAGCAGGCAGAGGGGGAGAAAGAAGCAGACTCCTATGCAGGACTCAATCCCAGGACCCTGGGAACACGACCTGAGCCAAAGGCACCAGCCTAACTGACTGTGCCATCCATGGGGTCCCCATTTCTTTTCTCTTATAGCAATCCTTTCTTCAGCATATGGCTAAGCAACTACCATTCACCTAAATAAATTATGGAACTATTTCTTTTGTATGCCTTACTCAATGAGACTATAGTTCCCTATAGCCAAGCACTGTGTCTTAAACATTTTCTCTCTCTCCATGTCATCTATTAAGCTCGATCACTTCTTAATGGGTAGAAAAGAGGAGATCACTGAGAGTGGTGGACACAAGGGAAATGGTCCCTCTTAATTAAGAGGGTATATGGGTGTGTCTGTGTGTGTACATTTTTTTCCAAAATTTCCTACACAAAATTTCCAATTTAAAATATTCCATTCTTTGGGGCACTTGGGTGGCTCAGTGGGTTAAAGCCTCTGCCTTCAGCTCAGGTCATGATCTCAGGGTCCTGGCATTGAGCCTCGCATCGGGCTCTCTGCTCAGCAGGGAGCCTGCTTTCTCCTCTCTCTTTGCCTGCCTCTCTGCCTACTTGTGGTTTCTGTCTGTCAATTAAATAAATAAAATCTTTAAAAACATAAAATAAAATAAAATATTCCATTCTTCTATCCCATAAATATCTGAAATTTCCTGGGAACTATACAAACTGAACATCAAAAGTAAATTTCCTAGGCTCTCTATCAAAACTAGCAAAAGTATTTTTGGAAAGCTCATGTACCTTGATAATTGGTTCAATATGTATAATGAATCTTTTTATAGAGTCCAAGCTTTACTATGATGAACCCAATTTCCATGGGTGAAACAATTTGATTCAGTTACCAGAAGGGATGTGGGTAAGGTAGAGAAGTCACAGACTTCAACAAAAACCGACATGCTCTCAACCCACAAGGCAGGTCAGGACCTGAAAAAATCCCAACTTACCAGAGGTCCAACTGAAAAAAACACGGCAGCCATAATCTCTTCCTCTGTGTTCCCCTCTCTGGCAAGAGTGGAGTCCTGCAGGGGCATACCTGAGAAAGAGAAATAAGCCATGAAAACCCATGCTGCCTTGGAAATCATAGACTTACCCAGCTGGAACCCTGACATTACAAGAAAGCAATGACTTCCCTAAAGAACACAAGATTAACCCTCCAAAATCAGTGAGAAAAAATTATCCTTGATCCTGGAGATCTTGTCATTTTAATGCCATTAAATGTAGTCATGGCTAGGAGGCCAGACATTGTACAAGGTTCTTTTAATTTGAACTTCACATCAGTCCAATGGGAATTGTATTGCCATTCCACTGATCAGGAAAATGAAGCTTAGAGAATACTATTTATCCAAGGCAATGCATAACCCCAAATCAGTCTAATTCCAATGCTCAACTTTTCCATTAAATCAGCTTGCTACGTGATGTGGATGAAAACAATATAATCTTTCTTTGCCACAATCACCTATTCATCTAAAAATGAAACATTCGAGGGGCGCCTGGATGGCTCGGTGGGTTAAAGCCTCTGCCTTCGGCTCAGGTCATGATCTCAGGGTCCTGGGATCAAGCCCCACATTGGGCTCTCTGCTCTGCGGGAAGCCTGCTTCCTCCTCTCTCTCTGCCTGCCTCTCTGCCTACTTGTGGTCTCTCTCTGTCAAATAAATAAATTAAAAAATAATAATAATAAAAAAAAAAATAAAAATGAAACATTCGGGGCGCCTGGGTGGCTCAGTGGGTTAAGCCTCTGCCTTCAGCTCAGGTCATGATCTCGGGGTCCTGAGGTCGAGCCCCGCATCAGGCTCTCTGCTCAGCAGGGAGCCTGCTTCTCTACTCCGCCTGCTTGTGATCTCTGTCAAATAAATAAGTAAAATCTTTAAAAAAAAATTAAAATAAATAAAAATGAAACATTCTAAGAATCTCTTCTTCCTTTCATGTGATGATTAATTTGCTAACATTTTCAGAGAATAGATAATATAATACCCTCAGAGGAATATTATTCAGCCATTAAAAAAGAAGGAAATCTTGCCATTTGTGAAAAACGTGGATGGACCATGAGAGCATTATGCTAGGTGAAACAAGTCAGACAGATGTAGACAACTATCACCTCGCTGCTATGTGGCATCTAAAATAAAAAACAAAACAACCGCCTATTGCAAACTTGAACTCACAGATACAGAGAACAGATTGCCAGAGATGATTGCCAGAGGCAGCGGTGAGCAGTGGACGAGATGGGCAAAGGTGGTCCAAAAGCTATAAACTCCGAGTTACAAAATAAGTCAGTCCTGGCGATGTAATGTACAGAATGGTGACTATAGTTAATAATATTGTATTATATATTTTAAGTTAATAAGGGTAAATCCTAAAAATTATCATCACAAGAAAAAAAACCTGTAATTATGTGTGATGATGGATATTGACTCGATTTGTAATGATCACTTTGTTATCTATATCTATAATGATTATTTTATATACCTGAAACTAATAATATTTATGTCAATTACATTTCAATTAAAAAATGAAGTACTAAGTATCTCTGTAGATGAAAAAAAGAAAGCAAGCTCTCATTATAAACACACATACATACACTAAAATAAATCATCATGCCAGGGGGTGGGGAGGTGGGGGGCACATGGGTGGCTCAGTTGGTTAAGTGTCCAACTCTTGATTTTGGCTCAGGTCATGATCTCAGGATCATGGGATTGAGTCCCATGTGGGGCTCCATGCTCAGTGTGGATTCTGCTTGATTCTCTCTCTTCCTCTTCTGTCCCTCCGCCCGCTCTCATATGCTCTCTCTCTAGAATAAAATAAATAAAACCTGAATATATGACGTTCTCTAACCATGATGTAGTAGAATTACGAATTTAAGTTTGGAGAGGGGGGAACCCAATCACTAGGAAATTAAAATAGATCCTCCTGAGTACTTACACTTATTAAGTCAAAGAGAGAACTTTAACTGCCAGTGAAACAGAAAATGAGAGAATTATAGGTTAAAAACTCATGGGTTGCCAAAACTTTCGAAAGATAAAATCTATATCCCTAAATACATGCAACTGACATTTTTAAAAATAAAAATATTAAACATTCAACTATATAAGAGAAATAATTAACAAGCAAACCATAAAGAAAAAATAATAAAGAAACTAGTAAGAAAACAAAACAGTTGACAAAGGCAGGAGCTGATTCTCCAAATAATGAAATACATATGCCACTGGCCAAAGAACAAAAATACCAGTAAATCAAAAATAGAAACAAGAAAGGGGCTATAACATATAAATCATATTAAAACCATATGCCAATAAAAATAAAATTTCCCAAAGAACAATTTTTGCTTAAAAAATTTGTAAGACTGACTCAAACGGCAGGAAACTTATGTAGGCCAAAGTAGCAGATACTGCTAATTGCCTTCCAACATCCAGTCTCCCCTTTTATACCGACAAAGGCTTGAAATCTCAGCTGGACACAAGGCCACCCAGGTAGAGACATTTCCCAGCCACCACACAGGCAGGTGTGCCCATGTGACTAAATTATAGCAAATGGGATTTAAACAAGAGAGCTGACGTCACATATTTAAAAGGAAGCTGCAAGGCCTCCAGTTCCTCATTTCCCCTTCCAAAGGCCTGGAACAAAACGGGCCTCTGCCATAGGAAAGACAACACATTCAGGAGGTGCCAAAGCGAAAAGCTGAATGGAAACTGGGTTTCCAGAAAACCTAATGGATGAGAGCTGCCTACCCCTATCACTTTGGGCCACCTAACAGCTCAGACTTCTGCATCAGAAAGAAATGGGTTTTCTTGTTCAAATCACACAGACTCTGTTAAAGCTGAGAAATTAATTTCCTAGTTAGTAGAATGAGTGGCCCTGAAAGAAAAATGGCAAGTTCTCAGGTAAGCAGGGGAGAGTAAGGTTTTCGTTAAATCAACAAAACATGTGGGGGGGAGGGGCCTGGGTGGCTCATTGGGCTCGGGTCATGATCTCAGGGTCCTGGGATCCAGTCCCGCATCAGACTCTCTGCTCAGCAGGGAGCCTGCTTCTCCACCACCCCTCCACCACCACCCGCCTCTCTGCCTACTTGTGATCTCTGTCAAATAAGTAAATCTTTAAAAAATAATAATAATAATAACCTGAAGAGTGCGTGGGTGGGTGGCTCAGTGGGTTGAGCATCTGCTTTCAGCTCTGGTGGAGATCCTGGATCCTGGAATCAATCCCTAAACTGGGCTCCCCGATCAGCCCAGAGACCGCTTCTCTCTGTCCTTCTGCCCCTCCCCCATCTGTGCTCTCAAATAAATAAAATCTTAAAAAAAAAAAAAGAATGACATGTGTCATCATTGCTTTTTAAATTTGTAAGGATTAATAAACTCCCCCTGGGCAATATGCCATACAGATAATGCTAGCTAAATCTGGTTAATACCAAACTGTGCCATAAACATCTTTTAAAGTTTTATCATCAGAATAAGCAATGCTACCTAAAATTCAATAAATTCAGCCTGATCTCAGTTATGTAAAAGTAATGCACAGAGACAAAGACAGCATGTGAATCAGCCAAAACTCCACTGTGACCTGAGCGTTGGGCCCGAGGTGTCTACCTTCCTTCAGTTTTTCTTCACTTTCCACGTTGACAGTAAGGAGGAGTCTGGTGTAGGTTCTAACTTAACTTCGGTTTGGCTACAGTGGAGACTCGCCCACAAGCAAACCACCCGGGGTCAAGGCGAATCATCTGAGCAGTGGCTCCTTTCACCTCCGACAGGACACAGAAGATACCCAGGCCGATACTTCATTCAGCAGTCATAATTTCCCAGATGTTTTCTCTGGATATTGCGACTTCACCCAAGCCCTGTCTACCCAAGCACTGCGGAAGCATCAGGGACGTGAGAAATTTCTCTCGCTGTGGCTCCCAAGCCAGCTTTGTTATTTTAAAATAACGACGGGGACCCTATTCTCCGTGAGAACTTCAGCGCCTGGGACCAGTGCAGCATTTCCCAGCCGAAGCAATGATGCCATTACCGCGTCAGGGAGAGACAAGGGACTTAAAAGTGATGATGTGAAGTGCCATAAAACGAGGCAGGGGAAAACTGCCCCGGGCACAGAAGGACAGGAGTTCGTCCGCCTATCAGGTCACCAGGTGTGAAACCGGTCCGTCCCCGCCGCTTCAGGAAGACTCCTTCCTCCCCGGTCGCCCGCTTCCCCAAGGAGCACATCTGGCGTCCCCCTCCTCCCTCCGTCAAAGGCGCGGGACTGGGAAGTGAAGGCCAGCCCTGGTCGAACCACGCAAGCCGGGGCCCCGCGCCCGAGCCGAGGACACCGACGGCTCCCGAGCCAGGCCAGCCGGAGACCGAGCGGAAAGCCAGGCAGGAGGCCCAGCCCCAGTCGCCTCTCAGGTGGGCGTGTCGGCTCAGGGACAGGGACTCCGGAGGGACCGGCCACGCCCCGGACGCCGCCGGGAGCCAAGCGCCGAGGGAGGGGCAGCGGAGAACCGGGGCCTGGCGCCGGGGGCAATGAGTACCTGGCTGCCGAACTGAGGACAACTGCGGGCACTCACAGAGCCGGACGAGACCGCTTCCATCAATGGCGCCGGCTTGGCGGGGCCGGCCACCAGGCAAGCCAGTGCGCCTGCGCAGTCGGGCTGCCGAACTACAGCGCCCGGAATCCTCAGCGCGGAGCGTTTTTGGTTTTGGTTTTTTGTGGGGTTTTTTGGCCCCCCATTTTTCTTCTTTTTCTTCTTCTACTTTTTTTGTCTGGCTTAAGAGGAAATTGGATGTGTTTATCGACAGTTTGGGTGACTTAAAAAAATCTATTCAAATTGAACAAACTTGTATTGAGAGGCTATAACTATGTGTCAAGCATTAGCACGAAAGAGGCAAAAGATGACACCACCTCTTGTCAATTATAGAAGATACAGGCCTTTTGCAAATTAGCTGAAACTTCGGATGCCAGTAGAGTTGGTAAGTGCGTGTGCGCACTTTTGCTTGTCTTTCTTGTATGAAAAATTATGCTTTCATTATAATTTCTGGGGTTTTTATCTAGAACTTTCTCAGCTCATCCAAATTTAAAAATAATTTTTATATTAATTTATAGTAATATTTTTATCTTATTATTCATATCGGGCTTTATATTATTATATATTATATATGATAAAGCATGCATTTCTTTGCCTCAGTTCCATGGTTTAACGCCCAAAGGCCTTATTTTCCATAGTGAAACAGGCTCCATAAAGTCTCTAGGGCATCTTCCCTCAGTGAAACCATTTCCTCCCTAACCCAGACCTACTATATGTGCCTTGGATTGTATGCTGCTGTGACTGTGTATGGGGCCCACACAGGGTGAGCATATGGGGAGCATATGACATATGGGGATCTGCAGGGAAATAGCTCAGTGAAGCTGAACGCTGTAGAACTGGGTTCTTCGGATCTCAAAAAGCCAGTGGATAACTTTGGAGAAAATATGACATGTGACACTTGAACTATGAAATGAAAAATTTTAAGTGGGAAATCAAACTATTGGAGATAACAAGTATATCTGAAATGGAAAAAAAAAAACAGAAGATTAAGAGCTAATTAGACACTGCAAAAGGAAAGAATCATGAATTCAAAGGCACAGAAATAGAAACTGTCCAAAATGAAACACCAGGAAGAAAAATAGAGCATCAGTGAGTTATGGAACAACATGAAGTAGCCTGTGTGTAATTAGAATGGTAGAAGGAGGGGAGAGAGATAGGGTGTAGAAAAATACTTGAAGAAATGACTAAATACTGTCAAAATTTGATGAAAATTATAAATCCACAGATCCAAGAAGCTCAGTGAAATTCAGAGAAAACACATGAAGAAAATCACACCAAGGCACAGCATAATCAAATTGCTACAAACCAGTAATAAAGGAAAATCTTAGAAAAACAAAAGTAAGTATTTACTGGATTCAAAGATAATTACTTTTCATCAAGGGGGGGAAAAAAGCAAAAAGCAAGCCAGAGGACAATGGAGTGCTTTTAAAGTACCGAAAGGGGGTCCACCTGGATGGCTCAGTGGGTTAAACCTCTGCCTTCAGCTCAGGTCATGGTGTCAGGGTCCTGGGATCGAGCCCTGCATTGGGCTCTCTGCTCAGTGGAGAGCCTGCTTCCCCCTCTCTCTGCCTGCTTCCCTGCCTACTTGTGACCTCTCTCTGTGTCAAATAAATAAATAAAATATTTAAAAATAAATAAATAAATAAAGTACCAAAAGGGGGGGAAAACCTGTCAACCCAGAAATTTATACCCATCAAATTATTCTCATAAATGAAGGTAAACTGATAGTGAGATGAGATGGAATAGGAACACTTCTCTCTGTATCCATTAATTACAGCTAAAAACCCTTGATACTCTATATAAAACAAATTAAGAAGACTCTGAAAGTTGGACAGGAGGCAGACCAGCTAGGGATCTTACAACCTGGGGAAAGACACAGTGGTAGGTTTTCTACATTTTTGTTTTGCATCCTGTATCCTGAGCTGGGTGCTGGAGAAGCTGGCAATCCAGTATTCCAGTGGGTGCAGATACCAAAAAAGAAAGAAAGAAAGAAAGAAAGAAAGAAAGAAAGAAAGAAAGAAAGAAAGAAAAAAAAAGAGAAAAAGCTCCAAGGAAAGCTTGTCGCTCTCTGGCTAATGGACCAAGAAAAGAGCAGCCTAGAGTGGCAAAAATCCTTTAAGAAAATAACCACTCTGCTTCAGCCAAACACCACAGAAAAAACTGTGGTCCTACTTCATCCCCAACAACAAAGACTGAAATGGGGTGCTCTTCTTTCCTTGCAGGGATAGTGTCAGAGCAGGCAGTATGGGCAGCTGCAACCTTCATTCCCACCCAGCTAGTAGTATTGAGCCTCCCTACACACAATGTCAGTGACAGCTACATGGAAGTGGTAAGAGATGCCTCTCTCCTCCTAGACAAGGTGTCATTAATGGTGATGAGCCTGAAATTAGTGAGGAGCCTGAAATTCTACCCCTGACCAGCAGGAACAAGAAATAACCCTCCTCAGAGCTGTTAATAGAAGCTGAGTTTCTTGGACTCGAATTCCCACCATAGTGGTGAACATCCTTCTCCCACCAGAGTGGTGTCAGGGGAGGCCTGCTAAAACGCAGATTTAACCAAAATTTGGTCTCTAAATTTGACCTAAGACAAAATTCTTCATATGCAAGATGATAAGAAAATGCCAACTGCAGTCTAAGACAGATCATAATCAAATTCTTGAGAACTAAAGATGAAGAATCCTGGAAGCAACAAGAAATAAAGGACATTGTACAAGTAACGGAAAAACAATTCAAATGACAGTAGACTTCTCATCAGAAACCGTGGGGGTCAAAAGGAGATGAAACAACATTTTTCAAGAAAGAAAGTAATTGTAAACCCAGAATCTGAATTTAGTCAGTGACAATGAAGCAAACATTCTTCCCATCATGTTTCTACCCTTGTACTGCAATTTAAAGGTACATGGAAACAAGAAAATACATTGTTTGATATAACATGCTAAGATTCTTCCTGAAGATGAGCCAAAAACTATTTGATGACAACAGTCAATAATTTAAAGAATAGAAACTGTAAGAGAAGCTAGAAGTGAAAGAATAAGAAGCAGTGTGGGTTAAAAATAGATGATCTAGGAGAAAAGTAAAGTTCTCCAGCATGTAGTATATAGTTAAGCATGTGCCTTCTGGCTGCAATGGTGACAGATGGTCTTTATTTCAAGTTGTTCAGATGCTAAGATAGTTCATGAAAGAGGTTTGCCAAGCACAGAAGGGTCAGAAGCATTTTCCTCTCTTGAACCCTGGATGTCAGAGCTGGTTCAGAATATGCATAGCTGAGAAAACCTTGGGTGCTCACTGCAGACATGCTGAGCTGGTTTCCCAGATGAGCATTAGCTTTTCATGGTGGAATGTGTTAGGTAGTGGGGATGCCTTTTTTTATGGATACTTGGGTGCCTAGGTGGCTCAGTGGGTTAAAGCCTCTGCCTTCGGCTCAGGTCGTGATCCCAGGGTCCTGGGATCGAGCTCTGCATCGGGCTCTCTGTTTAGCAGGGAGCCTGCTCCCTCCTCTCTCTCTCTCTGCCTGCCTCTCTGCCTACTTGTGGTCTCTGTCTGTCAAATAAATAAAATCTTTTTTTTAAAAAAGAAATGAAAATACATACTTCTTTTTGCCATAAAAATCAGTTACACTTGAAAATCAAAGTTTTCTCTCTCCCAGTTTCATAGGAATTGCAAATTTCTGCATTACCTCAAGATTCGGTATTCAAACAATAGCAAATTGCCAGATTTCATTTTTATAAATATTTCACCGCATATGTGATGGTGTCATCACAAGAATAGAATATTCTTTTTTTTTTTTTTAAGATTTTATTTATTTATTTGACAGGCAGAGATTACAAGTAGGCTGAGAGGCAGGCAGAGAAAGAGGAGGAAGCAGGCTCCCTGCTGAGCAGAGAGCCCGATGTGGGGCTCGATCCCAGGACCCTGGGATCATGACCTGAGCTGAAGGCAGAGGCTTTAACCTACTGAGCCACCCAGGTGCCCCAAGAATAGAATATTCTTAAGTAAGAATATTTCACATAATCAGATCTACGGAAAAGCAACTTGGTCATCATCTTCATGTTCTCCCAAAATGAAAGTTTTGACAACTTAAAATAGATGGTTCTATGATATCAGTACTTTTCAAAGGCACAGTTTAAAAGGTACTACACATTTAAGACTTTACAACTCTGGAAATTATTCCCAAGTGTTACAAGCATTTAAAAAAAAAAAATCATAGCAATTGTTCTTTGCTTTTGTGTTCTAAAGAGCTTGGAAAAATTAACTTGGTAATCCTTAGCCATTGTTCTTTTCTAGAATTTTCCTTACATTTGTTAATGACGTACATGTGTATATACCATGTCCAAATTCTTTTATGCATATCCAAATCCTTGTTTCCAACTCTTTTGTATAGCACCAGGATTTCAGGAGTAAGAGAGTAGGAGAAATTTATTTTAAAAAGATCTTTCTTTAAAAAAAAAAATGGGGGGGTCTTTCTGTACTTTAAAATTAGAACTAAAAATTGTTTTTATATTTTTATTTGCAGAATTTCTTTCTTACTCAGCCTCACTGTTGCTGTTGAACTTAAATGAACTGGACTCTTGAACATAATAAATATAGTATCTAAGAATTCCATATTTTCATGGACGGTTAGAATGAGATCATTTTAAGTTACATTAGTTTTGGGCCCAAAGCAAACTGCAGCTGCCTTTAGGCATAATGTAGCCAAAAAAATCCTGTGTGTTGGCCATGGCTAGGATGTTCAGTCATTGACTTGGATCTAAGAGCTTAAAGGAGGCAATACTGAGATGATTTTAAATGAGTCTTTTTTTTTAAAGTGCACACATTATAAACATTTCATAAGTGAAATACAAGTTTTCATCTTGAATGTGCCTATATATTTCATACATTTATTCGCATGTATTGAGCTTTTTTGTTCTAGATGGAAGAGTAAGAGAACCCTTTAAACTTAGTGCTTTGTCTAGTCTATCTTCCTCAGGATGGACATTATTTTAACTTATTTATTTTTGCTTGAAAGTTATCTGAGATGTCACTGTTTTTTTTGTTTTGTTTTGTTTTTTGTTTTTTGGGGTTTATTTGAGAAAGAGAGAACATGAGTGGGGGAAGGGCAGAGGGAGAAGGAAGAAGAAACACCTGAATGCGGAGCCACTGGACAATCCCAGGACCCTGAAATCATGACCTGAGCCTAAGGCAGACACATAAGCCACCTGAGCCACCCAGGCACCCCTTACTTATTCAAAAGATGTCTCAAGATAATAGATTCTTGGGGGTAAAAAAACCTTCTGAAGAGTGATGTTAAAATGAAAATATTGGAGAAAGCCCCAAGATAACAATCAGATGTACATTTTAAAAGTACATGGCCAAGAATGAATTAGATGGCTCCTAATTCTTTTTTTCCCCTCTCTATTAAGGGCATAAACTGGAGAATACAAAAAGACTTTTAAAGATCCCTTGTATGTATTTGATATGCATTCTCTGCAGATGAAGTCTGACCACTGAAGAAATCCAAAGGGTAAGAAATGAGGTGTCTAATGGCTGATATGTATGAGAGGAGTGGTTGCACGAGTGCCTTGCATTTGCAGAGTTCCTTAAGGCAAAGTGTCCATACCATGAACATGCAAGAGATGGCAATGGGGTCATCTCTGAGATGAGAGGTAGAGTACATGGGCTTTTAGCAGAAGCAGCTGAAGTTACTACCAGCTTCCTAAGAACTGAGGAAGGTATAATTGCTTAGTGCTCAGATGCATGAGCACATACTAGAATTCCAGAAACATGAGAAGATTCCAGAAAGATGGGAAGTTGCTTAAGAACCCGTGGAGGGGCCCCTGGGTGGCTCAGTCATTAAGCATCTGGCTTCTGCTCAGGTCTTGTCCTGGGAACAAGTCTGTGTCCAGGCTCTGTGCTGAGCAGGGAGTCTGCTTCTCCGTCTCCCACTCTCTGCTTGTGTTCCCTCTCTTGTTGCTCTGTCTCTATTAAAACACACACACACACACACACACACACACACACAACAAACCCATGGAAGTGTTGAGTCACTTTTACACCTCTACAAAGTCCAAAAAGTATAAGACCAGGCTACAACAGCACCAGCCAAGGGCTTTTCTTAATTATATGGAACCAGCCATTTTCATTTCTAAGTTTTGACTACATTTTACAAATACAATCACAAAATCTCTTTTTCCCAAAATGTTATGGGGCTCCTTTTCCCCAAATTGTGATGGACAGGATTCCAGATGACTCTATTGCCATCCCTCTCACATGTGACCCTCATTTGGTTCATATTCATGTGATGTGATGCAGACTTTGCCTGAATTTTCAGCCAAATGAAAAACCAGCCATTTATGAAATTTCAACTGAAAGTGACACATAAAAATAAAGTTGCTCCCTCCTCCTTCTCTTGATTTCTGTTTAACACCCTGGTTACACTTCACACCACAAAGGGGAAATATATCTATGATGTAATGTTATGGAAACATCTGCATAGTGAGATTTTTTTTTAAGTTCATTTACTCTTTTTTAGTAACCATTACACCCAATGTGGGGCTCAAACTCTTGACCCCAAGATCAAGAGTCACAGGCTCTTCTGAGAGAGCCAGGAACCCCCTCATCTGTGTAATAAGATAAAAACTACAAAATAGGTACATAAAAATAAATCCTAGAATAAACATGTGATACTACTTATTTCTGGGTGGCAAGATTTAGGTTGTTTACTTAACATTTTTCTCTGTTTTTACCCTTATTACAATGTTATTTTTACAATACAACATATGGCTATTTTATTTTTAGGAAAGACTTGAGGGGTGCCTGGGTGGCTCAGTTGTTAGGAGTCTTCCTTCAGCTCAGGTCATGATTCCAGGGTCCTGGCATCAAGCCCCACATGTGGCCCCCTCCTTGGAGTGGGGGCTGGTTCTCCCTCTCCCACTCCCCCTGCTTGTGCTCCCTCTCTTGCTGTCTCTGTAAAATAAATAAATAAAATCTTTTAAAAAAAAGACTTGAAATAAATAAGCAAAATTTATGAAATGATTATTAGGATGGTTGGGTTATAGGGAATGTTTTCTTTTTTCTATACTTCCTTAGTATCTAGCAATATAATTACATAGGTTTTATAAGATAAAAATAATTTTTAAAATTTTGCATATCTTTCTGTGCTAGATTATACATGTTACTGATTTTCTACCAAAGTTTTTATTTTACTAATTAACATAATTCTTTCAGAGACTGATGAACTAGGGACTTTTGTTTTCTCAATTTTGAAGTTGAATACTTACTTCCACAATTCACTCTCCTCCGTTTGTTGTGCTATACAATTGATTTCCAAGATGGTTTCCAAGGTATTCAGTGAAAACTGAAAGAATGATATTTGGAAAAAAAATCCATGTCAATTATGGTTCATTTATTAACTCTAAATTTTCTAGTAAGCCACAAAACTTGATATATAATTAATTTCCCATATTTGTTATAGTTATAAGTTTTCACTCTCCAGAATTTTTTTGATGAATAGGAGTTGTAAATAATTGCTGAAGATTTTCCGTCCTGTATTCATTAAACATATAAAATATATTTCAGCATGCATTCTGACATTATATGGCCTCTTGTATACTGTTTGCTATGTTCTCTGATGTACGCTAAGGCACGAGCTACATCTGAAAGCTTGTCCACATTCACTTATGAAGTTTTTCTCTATTATGTACTTTGTAATGTACAGTAAAGTCAGAATTACTCCTGATGGTGTTCCCACATTCCTTCCATGCATAGGGCTTCTCCCTGATATGAGCTCTCCAAAGAAGGATGAGTCGTGATACACTGGTAAAACGTTCCGGATATTCCTTCTCTCTAGTATGTGTTCTCAGATGCACAGCAAGGTTAAGAACCTTTATTGAAGGCCTTTCTAAATTCATCACATTTATGGGGTGTCTCCCCAGTTTGAATTCTCTGATGTTCTACACCATGTATCATCTGGCTGAATGCACTTTCCATAGTCATTACACGTCAGTGGTTTCTCTCCTGTATGTACTCTTTTTTTATTTTTTAAGATTTTATTTATTTATTTATTTATTTATTTGATAGAGATCACAAGGAGGCAGAGAGGCAGGCAGAGAGAGAGAGGAAGGGAAGCAGGCTCCCTGCTGAGCAGAGAGCCCAATGCAGGGCTTGATCCCAGGACCCTGAGATCATGACCTAGCTGAGAGAAGAAGCTTAACCCACTGAGCCACCCAGGACCCCCTCCTGTATGTATTCTTTGATGGGCATTGAGGCCTGCATTACTGGGTGAAGACCTTTTCACATTGATTACATTTGAAAGGTTTCTTTTTTTTTTTTTTAAGATTTTATTTATTCATTTGACAGAGAGAGAGATCACAAGTAGGCAGAGAGGCAGGCAGAGAGAGGGGGAAGCAGGCGCCCTGCTGAGCAGACAGCCCGGTGCGGCGCTTGATCCCAGGACCCGGAGATCATGACCTGAGCAGAAGACAGAGGCTTTAACCCACTGAGCCACCCAGGTGCCCCACATTTGAAAGGTTTCTCACCAGTAGGAGAGAATTTATGCAGACTGAGCTGTGACATGGTAGCAAAAATTTCCTACATTCATTAATGTTTTTTCTTCATCGTGGGTCTTTTGATGTACAATTACTCCTCAAAGATTTCCCACACTAGGTACATTGAGATGGTTTGAATCCAATGCGAATTTTCTCACGTTCTGTGAGACTTACCATTTGAATGAATACTTCCTCACATTCAGCACATTGGTACGGTTTCTCCACAGTACGGATTCTGTGGTGAACAATTAGGTGTGATTTTAGCCTGAATGGTTCCTTGCATTCATTACTCCCATAAGGTTTCTCGCTTGTATGAATTCACTGATGAACAGGAAGAGATGAGGAACACGAGGAGGCCTTTCCATATTCACTGCACGTGTACAGTTTGTCTCTCATGAATTCTTTTTTTTTAATATTTTATTTGTTTATTTGACAGTTAGAGAGAGAGTACAAGTACGCAGAGTGGCAGGGAGATAGGGAGAGAGAGAAGCAGGCTCTCTGCTGAGAGCCTGATGCGGGGCTTGATCCCAGGACCCTGGAATCATGACCCGAGCCAAAGGCAGCCGCTTAACCAACTGAGCCACCCAGGCGCCCCTCTCATGAATTCTTTGATGTACAGTAAGGCTTGATTTATTTCTGAAGTTTCTCCCACATTCATTACATATATACATGTAAAGCCACATATATGGCCACGTAATTCTCTGATGTGCCCTGAGGTTTTGTATACAACTAGATGATTTTCCACATTCACTACATTCATAGGGTTTCTCTCCAGTGTGGATTCTCTGACATATGGCAAAATCTGGGAAACTCCTGAATACCTTCCCACATTCATTGCATTTACGTGGCCTTTCTTCAGAATGGATCCTCATGTACAGTAAGGTATAAGTTATTGCTGAAAGCTTTCCCACAATTGCCACATCTGTAGGGCTTCTTTACAGTGTGATTTTCTTGATGTCTGGTGAGTTTTG